>NW_008751924.1:579716-597100 GCF_000715545.1 Opisthorchis viverrini | reverse complement strand
GCATAAATGTCCTCTGTATTGACTAACTTACATGAGCCTCCGAACCCAGCTGATGCGGTAAGGGTAACTGGGCAAGAAATTGCAGGCTTTCTGTATCGAACAGGAGGCAGGTGCCATTTGCACAACCCACAGTCACCCAGGAGCGATGCACTGACAGACAACTGGCTCGCGAAGTCTATGAAAGAGGGAAGGAAATAAGACGAATATAATCATATAATCATGACAGTCCATCATTACAACCAATCAACAGACTGAGATAAAAAATGCCTTTAAGAGATGGTTAGGTAGCGATACGTCATCTGAAGACGTAATCCAATTGTTACACACAGAAGAAAGTAAAAGTATCTGCCTACTGGACATACATCGTGCGTATCAGTCAGTCTCCACATGAGCCACAAAGTTTGACGGAGGGCCGACAGCTGAATAACCAAATTTATGGTTTCACGCAGGCGGAGTGGCTGGATGAAATATATCCAAAGACTCACATCTGAAGCAGCAGCAAAATAAAGACATCAGATAGCTAGGGACTTAATTCAAGTGAAGATAGTCCCTGTGTGGAATTATACTGGAGTTCTGCATCATTCTTTTTCCGAATGAGAGTAAAGAAGTTGCCAGTAATGAGGTTTGAGTATTTTATGCTGGTACAGTAATGCATCCTCTCAACCAGTCGTTTTTACAGCTGGTGACACTAACCTGCTCAAATAACGTACGGGGTAGAGTGGTACACTTCACCCGTATTTCAAGTCACTGGCGACTGATCACGGTCTCCCGGATTATATGGTTAGAACGCCAACACTCAGACCTTCGACCTCCTCTGGAACGAAAAGGCCTTCAGAGAGCAGCAACTTAGAAGAACCATATTTGACACTGGCTGATTAAGGCTCGCAACCATATTCTGGTAGGAACGCTTGAGTCAGCTGTTGCTTCGTTCACCACGATAACTAGCAATAATTCGAAACAAAGTTAGAGCTCAAGCAGCGTTGTAGAATCATTCGACATTCCATCGAGACAAAACAGAAGTCGACAGATGTCGATAATTCCAACCCTAATGTTTGTGAATAGTTCAAATCAATTTGCAGTTTGTATTGTTAGATCAGGTAACTAATAAAACTAGTGAATTGGCTGTGAACCAGAACACTTTGCCGTGGATTGAAACTCGTACCGACTGAGCAACTCCAAGAATAGGCTTAAAAGAGAGGGATTAATAGCATGAAGCGAAAACAGCGAAACTAATCTGATTCAAAACTTGATCGGAACCTATGGTACTCGCAACTTAAATGACCAGACCAGATTGCAACAATGAGCACGAGCCATAGTGGCAGGAAACTGTCTAAATTGGCGGCGAAGCCTATGCAAAATCCATTCTAAATGACAGGGAAATCACCCTATTTATGGAGTGAACATTATACCAAAAGCATTTTAAAGTACTCGACAAATCTCATGAACAATGTCTGCGTGAGATATCGCTCATCAACTGGTTAGACTGAATCTCCAACACTGAATTCCTCAAACGTGACATCAACAAGGGAACTGAATGTACCTTGATGTAAGACAAACGGCTGACAATGGTGAGGAATGGAACTCGAATCCTGGGACGCCCAACATTCAAGTAAGTTTAAGAAACTCAGTTTCAGACCTTGGGAAAATCTAGTACTTGACAGCGGTCAGCCGTCCGCACAAGCCTGACGAGCTTTGACTCACAACGAATATCAATGCTAGAACGTAGGTGCATCATTCGAAACGAGCACGAACACAGTCGAAACCAACCAGAGCTGTAGAGCCTGCGGATATACGTTCGTGAGCAGAATCGGACACGCAGGTCACTAACATCTCCACATTAAGCAACTACGGAAGCGCCAGTAAATCACCTATGGAAGTCGCCCTCATTCCCAGCTTACATCTGCCGAGGACAAGCATGTCACGATCAATAATCGAAACCGGTCCTGCCGTCACACTAGGAGATGACATTACAAGTGTAACGGTGGGTGCTGCTGATGAAACCCACGAGTAGCACGTGGTTTTCTCATAACTCCACTTCGCGTCTATTGGAAAGTGAGATTTATTACGGAATTTGTAGAATCGCTTTGTAACGTTTGAGTGATAGTCAATGAGTATCCAGGAAAGTTCAGGAAGACGCGTTCGAGAAGAAGACGGATACACAGCTTCTATAAACGAGAGTTATGCTTCCCTGCCTAATAGTCTGCAACAGTTCAGTTGATGTTTTCCAATAAATAACTCCGCAGCGAAGGCCTTCCTTTCACCAGTAGTAAACCGACCACTAGTGCGGCGCCTGACTAGCCATTCCCGCTTAAAAAGCGTGGTGAAGGATATCCTCCAGAGAGCATTTTTATGGTCCTTTATCTGGGAGAACCGCGGCATCCCACTGAAACACGGATGAGGCAGGCGTCTCAGGATTACGTCGTAATGCTTAAATCGGCTGACGGCTCTCAGCAGGGTTCCGCGAGTTTGTCTGCCGGTCTTATTTTCTCGGGTTTACATCGGGACCGGCGGCACAAACCATTCCTACTTTATCTACTATGGGCGGGCGTTCCGTGGATCAACCTCTATTGACAAATAGATCCGTATCGGACACCTGTCAACAATGAAGATTCGAAATGTCCGCAGCGAGTATTATTGCACTAACAATGATGAAATCTATTTCAAACTAAACAGAAATATTCATTCCTCCCCATCTCTCCTCATGTGGTCCGTCCAATTCGATCTATATAGTAAGGTGGGGGGAAGTGTCCGAAATGATGGTTCTCCTCATAGGAATGACCACTTGTGATCGATATATTCAGGTGCGCATAGCAAAAGCACACACAAAAAGCAATCATTCCGTGAGTGCACAAGCTCTATTTTCACCAACCCGACACATCGTAGGCTTCGGGTTTTAAAAGAAGAAGTGACACGCCAGCAGTACATTTACCGCTATCACGTCAGTCAATGATAAAACTCTCCAAAAACTGTGCACAGGCTACTGCGGACGCAAGTCAGAAACTGTCAGCATGAATAATTCACCACAAAGCTAGAAATTGGTAGTTGGCCAAACAGCGGTTGTAGTTGCGTAACGCCCATGTATCCAATATCAGAAAGATCAACACAGAGGCACATCAGCGCACCTGCGAGAACACAAGTGTCTAAAAATAGATCTAAAAAGGGGTGAAGTGAATAGTATGCCATATATAGTTTAAGACCAAACTTAACAACGACAGGCCTTCTGCAGTATCAGTTCTACAGGATCATTTCTGACAAAGTTGTGAAATTTTCCCGCAGGAACACGAGTCTGGATGGGAGTGAAATCAAATCATTTCATAACAAGGACAGGAAATGACCAGAGCCCTCTCAATAGAATACGAAACACAACTATCCAACTTTGAATTAGAACTGCGAGGAAAGCGCCGGAAACAACGGAAACATGGAAACTAAAGCCTACGGGGCAACGAACATAAAAAACACTGGGCGATCTGTCTGATTGATCTGCTAATCTGAGGACTCATTTAAATCACGGAAACGTGGTACCACAGAAACTTCGGTCACTGATAACCAAAAACAAAAACGGTAGGAAACAAGTATGTCCTGATTGCGAGATGATCAATGCGACATCGTGTGCAGAAAACTGATCCTCCCTCCAATCTCAAAGATCCAGCAACATGCTCTAACTTGCAGATTTTTATGAACCTGCACACCCCTGAAAAGGCAAAAAGCATCCATCCAGCTCGTTGTAGGAAAGGGGTGATGTCGCAGCTAGACAAATTAAATAACCTGACAAGAAGGGTTCGCGTTCCCTGATTTTTGTAAAAGATTAGCTTCCGCTGGGTAGTGACAGAGCCAAAATGGTCGACATTCTTCCGTCCATTCTAAAAAGTTTAGTTTGCTGACCAATACACTGGTAAAGTTCGTGGAATGGGGATTAAGAATTTCCTCTAGGGGTACCATAATCTGAACAGAAATAATTAGGGACACTCTATGTATCAGTTTGCGAGATAAGAAGTTATTTTCATGGACACATTCTTCCAGAAAGCAGAGTTGACAAAAGCGATAACCTTTGAATGCAGTCCTTCGGAATTCAAGCAGATCAAGCGAAATCTAAACCCTGAGGTGTTCATTTGAGGGAAGACTGGAGGAAGGAGTGGAAAAGAGCTGAATACGCTCAGTTGTGACCATTGTTGCACACATGTGAACTTCATGACAAGGTGTAATGGCCATTAGAGATGTCGAAACGCGACGCTTCACATATGTGCCTGTTCGTGAAGAAAGACAAACCACACCTACAACACCAACAGCTAGTGAAAAAATTACCTCATTTATGAAATCACACTTCAGTATGCTATACGTATCCGAATACCCACCATAAAATTGGTGAGAATTATCTGTCAACCTGGTCAGTCAAATTCAGTATGGGGTAAAGCCAACGTCCAGATCTGTGTCCAGTTACAGTTCAGTTGCCTCTATTCATCTGATCCGGTTATACTCTGCGTCTGATTCAGTTGTATACATCTTGGAAAAGTGGTTGGCACGACTTACACAGAACATCCAAGTGTAATACGACCATTCATTGGAGGAAAAAAAACTTGTGCAAAGTCAAAGCAACGAGCAAAACTTCACAGACAGTTTGAAAATAGGCGAGAAAAAGGTGCCCGATTACCGCATAAATGTGTGCAGCCGAGGCAAACTTGTTTTAAAACCCTAGAATTGCCCTGATTGCGACACATCCCGTAAAGCAGGATGACATCTTGCACGTCTGCGACGAATGTGTTCACAATCTCGAAACCGACACATCGAAACTCAAATTTGCAACTAGCATTGGATAAGAGATGAAACACAACTTACCCGCAGCTCAACCCACTTGTCCAGATATCTTTGGTCACTGAATTGCATCAGATGTCCAGCTTTGCTAACAACAAGGGTGAGAACTTCTCCACCCTCGGGACAGCCCGAAGAAGCTGCATCGCTGTGCTGAGCAGAACAAGATGACCGGGAAACACAGCACACGTCCATGAAGGCATTGTGAAGGAGATCGCCTAAAATGGCATTTCGGCCGTTCAGAGGTATAGTTTCCTTGTTCTGAAGTAAGAAGTTAAACTGAGCGAAAGAAATAGCAGGGACTCGCCCAAAGGGCAAAGAGGATGTATGGAATAAATACTTTAATCGTAGTTTCCCACAGCTGATTCCGTGGATAAGATCGAATGTAGATGATCCAGCTGGTGTAGGAACTTCGGCAAATAATGAAGGTCAGTTGTAGGCTTTCCGTATTCAAGGTGTGCTTGGACATCCTGTACGCTTCTGATATGACCGTCCGAATCACTTCTATGAGATAATTGCAAGTACAACTGATTTTCTTGGCACCTCACTAGTCAGTGCGAACAAAGGCGGGCCCGGGTAGCTATTGCTTCGGAGGGTGTTGGAAAAGTACTTTTACCGGCAGTGTAGGCCTTGTCCTATGTGTTGTCCGCACTGTTTTCCAAAACTGGTTTTACAGTCGGTACAGGAGTTCTGGATACCACAGTACCTGGTCAGCAACTCTGGTGAAAAATCAGTTACTAAATGTCAAAGAAGAAATGAGCGGAACAAAATTTAAGTAGAGGTAATTGAACAAACACAGAAGCGCCAGTGATTTTGTGATGTAACCAAATGAGCGAGAGCCTCAGCCGCCGATCGGGTGGGTCCTTAGCTCTTCATCCTTACACACACCATGCATCAACGTGACTAAAACCATGAATTAGGTTACTAACACTTCTTTGCTATGGCACAGTCGCCCTTTGGAAGAAGAAATAAGGTATGAAATAGCCGTACTGAAGCGTGAGAACGCACCAGGACCGGACGGTCTGNCTAATCTAATTGCCTGCCTCCTCGCCCCTTTTGGGCTTACTGCTGTCGACTGGTGTGAGGCGGAGGCCGCCGCGACTAGGCATGTTGTTGTGAGTGTCAGGTCCATTCATCAAGCGTTTGATTCCCTATCTGACTCGATGCTTGTTGGTAGTCACATCTGCAATGTACATTTGGTTACTTCCGTGAGGAAACCTCGAGAAATGATGTCCCTCCCCCTTTTTAGTGTATTGGCTCGCGACTTGACAAAACGTAGTCCTGAATCTGTCAGAGAGTGTCGCTATGATTCCCTGGGGTTTCTTCTATAACAGGCCGGAGACTCAGTCATAGTTGGAGGCTTTGGTAACCGGACCACTCGGCTGAGTGGATTTGGTGCCGCCAAGGTCAAATCGGGTGGTCACTTTGGTGTGCACACGGGACGCGCGGACAGCTGTGAGCCCCTGTCGCACAAGTGTGCTAATCGCAGACTGTTATTTTAAAGTACCAAATTCACCAACAGTCAAAATCGCTTGACTACATGCCAGCGAACACCAAAACCTAGAGACTAACTTGCCATCAAATTAAGGTGGTGAGGCTCAATTGCTGCTCGTAGCCGCTCTGGAAGTACCTGCGCCCTGATCACCACAAGCACATTCATTGATAGATGCTTCGCTGCGTTACAACCATGCCAACGCAAGTGAACAAGGCCTTATAGTAAGGAAAACACTGGACGGGGAGAGGAGGCACCTAACTTCGAGGGTGTCTACGCTTCCATCAAGTAAACACTCCGAGTGGAAACTGGCAGCGTTTTGGCCGGTGAAAAATGTTGGCTGCCGCATTGTTCAAATCGGCACATCCTGGAATGCGAACGGTACCAGCAGCACTCGAACATCCAGCATTCAATTTTTCTACCCAAATATAGTCCACCTCTGAGATTGGGGCACTCAGAATTAAGGGCTTCTCAGTAGGGAAAAACTTAGCTTGCATAACACATAAACCGGTTACCGGGCCTTCGCTCACAGACATCGAGTACGCAGACGACATAGCTCTTCTAGGATCTGACCCCGTGGCAATGCAAACAAATACTAAATAACCTAAATAATTCTGCCTCGTGATAAAAAAAGAACAATGATAAATTCATTTTCCTCATACGCACTGTTGACCACCGTCAATGTACGCAAGTACTGTTATGGGAGGTAATAGTTGCAACGGCTAGGGCGTTTTGACTTTCAGTGGATCTCCGTCAACCTCCAACGACAGTTTCGTACATAGATTCAGTTAACCGTATCTTATGCCGTCGACAGATTATCACGCGGTACTTGAATTTTTCGGTTGACTGGGTTTGGTTTTATGTCAATCAAGGCTACACAATGGGAGCAACTGTCGGTCCGGTACGCAAATGTCAGCGCTAAAATCCGCGTTGTAAGTTGGCTCCTGGAACGTTGGGTTCACTGAACTATAGCTGAACGCACGGCAAGTCTTTCACGAGCTGTCGAACAAAGAACAGTAATCTACAGCCGACAAAAAGTTATCATTCCCATTTTATTTCAACAAAACCCGGCTAGAATGATTAATGCATGCAGGGACCCATGCAGGATAAAATTGATTCCTGACTGAACCATGGTTGGCGGATGATGATCCCACGGACTGGTAAAGAATGGAAAAGTGGATAATGGCCCGATCGCTGAACGAACGCTTGTCGATGGGTGTGGAAACCACTACTTGCACCCAAAATCATTACATTGAATCAGGAATGCAAAGGGGGGGAGAAAGCGCACACAAATAAATTGGATCACCACACTGCTTGAATGCAGTTCAAAATTTTCCTCCCTTTGAGGCTTTTTGAGGCTCTTTGAGGCTTCCTGTGGTACGGTATCTGTTTGAGGAACGAACCAGCTATTCGGTGTTAAATACTGAAGCGATGAACTAAATAACCTCCCATGACAGCGCAAGCGACGGCTGAAAAATCGTTGTGTGTTAACTAGCGAAAACATTATTCGCGGTTAACGGATTCGCAAAGCACCAGCCTTCAGGGGTCTACGTCCTTAAAGATAATTCCTTTTTTATAAATAAGGTATTCTTCGGGCTATTTGTTGGCTAAGCTGATAGAGAATAACACTGCTAGTGCAAGGAAAACCGGGATCTAATTTCTACCACACCATGTGATAGCGACATGGGGATAGGACAGGAGAGGAACTGCGTCCATAAGACTTTCACATGGTTTTTACGGATTCTCGGGCACAGTAGTGGAACGAGATGTCCTCTGTGTGGTTGACAGAGCCAATCATATGGAATAGCGATGCAAAAAAGGAGCCACAGTAATGGAAAAAGTACTTACTCGGGTTCGCTTGATCTCCAAATACCAAAAACGCACATGGCGAACACCAACAGTGACAAAGAACTGTCCGTTAGGACTGAACGCCACTCCATTGATCTGGACAGAAAGAGAGTGTAAAAACGGTCACACAGAAAACTTCCCCTTAGGTGTAGTGCAAATACGGCCTGGTCCATAAACAAACAAATAGAAACGAACAACAGCGCGGCAGCGAGATTTTCATCCAATTTCCAACTGGTTAACCAGACAGCATTTGAAACCCGATCATTAAACAGACTGAACATCCCAAAGTGTACATTTCTTTGTTATTTCTTTCTAGTGAATGAATACTGTTGGCAAACTGTTTTCGGTCACCAGACATTAGTTATTTGAAGTGTCGCGAACAGGCTTGCGAAAATGCTATAATCACAACGCACCTGCTGAGTGTTGCAATGAGGACACCGCTGGGTCGACACCCCAATGCACTCTACATTGCAACGAACAAAGACAGGAATCATCCAAGCTCTATGGAATTGACTTAATGAAGTGCGGATAGCCACTTCTACATGTACAGGAGTGTTCATAAGATGAGTTTGAATTTTTCATCTCATCAATCAAGAGAAGAGGTTAACAACTGGTTTGTGTGGAACTGAAACTGTTTATTTGGTGCTGCTCAGGAGGGAGCATTTTAGCAATCAGTCGGCCACATGGGTTTACTTTGGAAGGATAACCTGGTGACCAAGTCTCTAGTTCTAGACAGCAGGCTTCGAATACACTGATGATATTGCTCGATTCTGCGACATGTTGGACACCTTAGCCAACCAGGTCTAGAAAGTTATATGGCTAAGCCAAGATTTTCTCCGTTATATAAGGGTATGGCTTGACCTTGGCAGAAGAGATAAAGTGAGCGAACAAATCACTGCACTCAAGTACCTGAATACCATCATCTTGTCTCACTATGAGACCACAGAGTTTGACGTGGGTATAATTGTGTTAGATGCCGCTACATAGCTGAGCGATGCCTTGTGGAAAAACGGATTCATTCTACGCAGAAAACATGGTTCGTCAACAGGAGTTCCTAGCCATTGTACAACGCGAATTCAAGGGTGAGAGAAGGTTCGCAGACTACAAAGAGCACGAGTTCGTCGGTGTAAAGTGTCCCCTGTAGCCGGTTTTTATACAAACCCAGCATCGAAGGGAACCGAAAATACGGATCTGAACAATAAAAATACATGAACTGAGGTTATAGGAAGAGCAATAGGCTGTGGTCTCAAACTGCACACCAGGAAAACATATACTGGGGGTGAAAGGTAGGAGGCATCATACTGCAGTAAACAAGAATAAATATTTACATCATAGGCAGGAAAAGCTTTTGGATCAAACACAGAATGACCCAAGGGTGACACGTACCTTGTTGGTGACCTTAGCACTGGCAACTCGTTGTCCACCCGTTCGGTCCCATACATACACAGTGTTGTCATCTTGGCTACCCAAACTAACCAGGTAGCGTGAGGATGGGCTAAACCGAACGGCAATGACCCGAAAATGGTGTCCGGCGAATTCCGCCAGGTGTGAACCATCCGACACATTCCACAAGCGAACCATAGGATGATGTCCTGACTGGAAGCCAAAAGCGTGGAAGAAGAGCAACGCTGCGGATTATATCAAAGCAAAACATTGTGACTCGTTTTGGGAAATTCTCTGAAGGTCCATATACAAAAATCCGCGTGGCCTTATTCTTGCCCCCGTATTTAGTTACACACCAGGGGGCTTATTCATTCTAATGACCGGAGAAATATATAATCATCTTATAAGGAACACAAACAGAACAAACAGAAATCCGTCAATAGATAATGCTCGGGAATAGACCCTCAACGCGAACGTCTACACAAAGCATGCGAAAAACACAATGCATGAAAAATGATTAGTGGAAACAAGACATGAAATATCGATGCAGAAACTGAATGTCTTTTTGGGCTAAGACTGCACATGTGCTAATGCGTTCAAAAAAGGATTTTGAATACAATACCATTCACAGATGTTGAATGAATCCGCGAACCATAAGTCAACCTTAGGTAACATCGTTTGGTATTTAGTCAATGTTAATTAAAACGGTAGAATCAACGCATGCTGGAACTGTGTCGTCAAGGGCCTACCTAATCCATCGGCAAGCTGGCTGCACAGCGAACATAACAAAAAAGGAAAGCCAATGAAAATTTGCGGTATCTTTGCTGTAAGTAGTCTTCTTCTAAAAAAAGGCATCAGTTCAACCTTCAAAAAGCCGAAGAATACACGCCCACATAGGAATAACAGGTACATCACACGACCGCCGTCCTTCATTCCGATGTAGTATTGCCCTGTAACTAGTTATGAGCCCTGTGAATACGAAGCTCACCGACAGTGAAAGTCAGAATGCAAACAGTACAGACGCAGAATGATAAACGAAGACGGAGTTATACTCACTTCACCAGTTGCAATGAACTTCCCATCAGGACTGAAGTCCACTGCGGTGATAGCTTTCTTGCTGGCGCTTTGGATAAATCGTTGCCGATCCGGGTCCAAGGTACGCAGAACGATTACACATCTGTCATGGGAACGGTCAAAGCGGAAGTTAAAAACACAACGGATACTGCGTAACTAAACTAAATAACCCAGAAAAAACGGACAACCAACACACAAACAGATCGTATCATATACCACTCCTCAAATAAAGATTACTTGAAGTGGTCTGCAGACAGAATTCCAGTTTCTCAAAAGAGGCTCACCCTGCACAGAGGACACCGAAATAAAGCCAATTCATGCTGAAAAGCCAAGAAGCACTGAACATTCGTGTCAGTCTTGCTGAGAACTTCCAGGAGGCCGCATCTCACATCCTTGGAGAGAGTCGCCAAACAGTACTGCAAAAACAAACGCTTGATGCACATTGACAACAGTATATTGTAGCCCACGGTCAATCGCTGGCAGCTGCCGGTCGACAGCGACTGAATCGTTGGTCACCTACGCATACTTGGAAAACAACTACAGGCCTGTGTGGGTTCTAACGTGGTGCTGCACAAAGGTCTCAACGCCGATGAGGACACGACGGACTAAACTGGGCAAACGAGTTTACTAGGGCTGTTGAAAGCCGCCAAAATAATTAATCATAAATTTATATCCACCACTGAATTGTCAACGCTGTCTGTCGACCCCTGGAAATTCCAGCACATTTGCCTATTATGCTGCCGTAACAGTGTTCCAGAGAGTTGTTCAGCTGTATTTCAATACTTATGTGCTTCTGAATAACGCGTCCTAGAAACAGTGCATTATTGGCAAAATCACGGTTAGAGTGGAGAAACACGTTGCACTCTTTGTAAAACCGATTTGTCGGTTTATATTATGTTGCTTGGGGCCTCGATATCAGAACAGATAATAACATATGATAACGGATAAGTTGAAACGAAGTTGTGCGTAGGATTCATCACCAATATTGTAAGTATTTAAAGCGCCTAGAAGACAAAACTCAGTGCATGAAAAGATATGAGTAGTTAGTGCGTTTTAACCCCAACGTTTCGGCCATATTGATTGACCTTGACAAGTAGTTTCACAAGTAGACAAAATAAACTGATAACTACTCGTAGATCAGGTGGCTATTCATCCGTTCGTGCGAGGCTGATGACGTCCGCGCTGATGATAGCCCCGTGATTGGTGACGATAAGTTTCCAAGCAAACTGCCAAGCTCGACAAACAGATAAACAGCTTCCTGACCCAAAAACAAAGAATGCATAATAAAGCTAGCATCTGAATCAGTTATTCAAAACGTTCACAGAACTGCCAGTAATACCAGCTGCATGTAGTTATGATTATCATAGATTGTATCTCGCAGCTGGTCTCTGATTTCTCCTGACTAGATACACCACGCAAACATCAGAATGACGTGGAAGGTTGGTACCCCTTCGTATTCAAAGAAATTTTGCAAAGGAATCATGAGTGGGGTCAACTTTATCTCAATACGGAATGACAGTCTGTTCCCTTTCTCTGAAGATTTTACTCAGAATTCCTTGATGCCATGAACAGTGTGACCTACGTTACTTACGACAGAAGGCAAACGAGTAAGTATGAACATCAGTCATGGCACTCCACAGCCAGAAAAAAAGGGGAAAGTAAAGTAAAGCGGTTTTTGCTGCTAGTAATACGTTTTAACTGGACGGCTTAGATGATCTAAAATTGCGCTCTTCATGGGTTCAAGTTAAGATAAAGAACAGTAATCAAGTGTAAACTACAGTAGTCACGTTGCCAGATGACCATGGTCAGAACCTGCTTGGTACTTACCCAGCAGCATAAGCTATCGCTCCGGACGCTTGATCAAGCGACAAGGCACAATTATTGGCTGATGTGAATCCGAGTACGCGCTCCAGAACCACTTGGTTGGAAACCTACAGTAAGATTCGCAACAGGCAGTAGATTATACCCAAGATCAGTAATAGCGACGATGGAAAGTGCCGAAACATTGCGTATGAATAAGAAAGAGTGATAGGTGAAACTATGGAATACATGTGGCATGTTCTATATTATTGTCTGCCCTTGTGTTAAAAACCCTGCAACACATGCTTGTAAAAGGTGACTGAATGGACGTTGCACTTGACTGGTTTTCCACTGTTTTCCTCAAATTATGCTTTCCCTAAACTGTTGTGCGGATATCAGGCACCATCATAGCTCAGCGAACAATAATGTGGGAATGATCATGACACCTCAAAGATAATCTGTTGAGGTAAAAACCGAAGTGGAAGTTCAGTGCTTCAGGTTCGCTATTGCCGGTCAGATTCACTGAACCTCAAAAGCCAAACAAATGATGGAAATGAAGAAGTGGGGTTAGTAGTAATGATGGAAATGAAGAAGTGGGGTTAGTAGAAAACAAATCCGGTTGCGTTTGAAAAGAAACACAATACCCACTTGCATCCGGCATCCTCGTGGAATCTGAGCCGACCTATTTGATCGCGAGGGCATTTTATGGTAGGTTTTCTAATCCATTTCAGTTGACAGAACTGTGGATGAGATTGCTGATGCTCTGTAGGACAAGAAGGAATAAAAGCAAATTGTTGAACGATGACGGGATGCGAGTTGGGTCATGCCGTCCTTAGTCAGACAAAAACTCATTTGACAGGTAATATCACTGCTACAGTTATAACACTTTCACTCAATAATTCAAAATAAGATAAAACTACAGTTCATGCACTATATTCCATAATTTTCTGGAAAACCGCTAGCGCCGTTGTGACTCCGGAACAAACTTCGGGGCGTACTTAGAGTTAGGAACCCATTGGGGTTTCCGCGACCACGAGTCAACCGGGTCAACTTTTGCAACTGTCATGTGGACTGGGAAAGGTCTGCTAACACGAGTCACATGCCATTGAGACGTACAACGAAATCTTTACAGAAATGAACGGTCTGGTTACCCTATGTAACAATCTCAGCAGATGAAGCCCATACCCAGACGTTGAAATGGTGAACACCGACAAGGTGGAATCTGTCTAATTCCGAACCATCAACGTCAACAGTAGTATAAAACTGCGACTGGAAGACATCCGAAATTTAGAGGTTTTAGAACACTGATGTCCAAGAACTATCGTCAAACCAAAGTAGACTGACAGAGTCCCCAGTAAGGCAGTAAGACATTCCTGTTTTAGCATCTCAGGACCACCTGAACAGACGATGCAACTTCGCTAGCAATGGTGTGGCCATGTACGCAAACCGCAAGTGCCCAATAATGACGTGTCAAAGGTGGTGTGGCTGTCTTAAAATACCTTACGTATAAAACGCAGGAACATAGTGACCACACAATAATCACCATCAACCTCATGAGCTGCAACAACCGTGTACTTGCCATGCAGTGGATATAGCTGCCACCGTCTCGAAAACCGACGATTTAGGGAGGTGGGGTAGGTAGATGCGCATTGGAGGCATTGATGCATAAATACAGGGTTCACAGTGAACTCATCATTGGGAGATATGGGAGGGAGCTATGCATTGAAGACAATATCTTGGATATTTGAGCACCATTGAGGGCGTGACTGGGTCATGTCTGACAATGTCTCTAACCGTTGATACGTCCCATCTCCGGGTCCTCATACACGGAGACGGCAATGACCATCGCAAGTGAGCTTACTGGTAGTGGCTTTCGCACTTCGCTGCCAAGTCATTGTTTGGCCCACACCGGCTCATTTCAACCATTCGTGTGGTTGTGCGAATACAACCTTTCGAGGAAGTCGGTCGACTGGCGTACAGGGCACGTGGCCAAGTCAGCGTAACATACGGAGTGTGATTCGTTCACTTATTGTGAGTGAGCTATTTCTTCCAAAAATCTTTCGTCGCACTTCAGCAATACTGATCCGGTGTTCCCACCAGACTCAGACAGTGCTCCGAAGACATCGGGGATGAAACACTGAAAGTGTTTTGACGTCCTCAGCGCGTAACGACCAGGTTGGTTCCAGCTGCTAGTTTCGGTCACCGGAAAACGAGAGTGGAACATACAACCAAGCCTTGGAGGCGAAGGCGTGTTCAGTTTGTTTAGAAATCGGGTAGCTACGCATTGAAGGCGATAGCTTTGATGCACGAGCGCCACTGACTGCACAGGTGGGCCATTTCCGCCAGTGTCATTAACTACTGGTGAGTTGAGTCCTGGGGTCCCCATCCAGGAAAACTTACTGTCCGCATTACAATGCAGGCAGATCCAAGAACAGCTATGTCATCTACGTACTCGACGTTTGTGGGCGAATGCCCCGGGAGCACTTCGACCCCACAGGCACTAGAGGATGGTAGTGACTGTTCCACACTTGTAGCAATGACGAAGTTGAAGAGGAAAGGTGCCTGCTACCAGTTGCTGTGGTGAACCCAGGTGAGAGCTTCCATTACACCTTTACGCTCCCATTGTAGATGGTTTACAGAGCCTTAAGGAGGGTCAATAATTTATGGGGAACACCTTTGCTCCATATGCACTGCCGTGGTGCCTGACGGTCCGCGGAGTCAATGACTAAGTTAAAGTCAACAACACCATTGTTGCTTGCTGGAAGTAACGCCGCTGCCACAAAACCCGACGGGGGTCAGCTGATTGAAGCATCCTGCTGCTGGACCGAACCCAGCATGGTTTTAAACGGATCTGTCTTTCCCTGTGCTCAGTCAATCTTCGAATGATAAGACCAGAGAGCACCTTCCATACCAGAGCTACCAGATTGATGCCACGATGGTATTCACACATCGTCCGCGTACCCCTTTCAAAGATAGGAATAACTGCCAACATGCTCCATTCTGCCGGCACTTTCTCTTCACTCCATATCGCACTAATGAGCTTTGTTAGGTGGGTCTACAGATTCTCCACCTTCTTTGAAGAGAGCTGGATACAGACCGGCTGGTCCTGGCTCCTTCTCACGTTTCGGTACTGATATTTCGTGCATTATTTCTTTTTCCAAAGGGTTATTAAAGTTTGCATTCCATTCACTTATGCACTATCTCAATGGTTCGAACCCGACCTCTGCCTCTCAAATTCCCCTGTCTAGGCTTGGGCAGCCTGGCAGTATACCAGCCCTCGTGCCTCCTTCGTGTGGCATGGCAGCTAGGTACCGGAAGGGTGCTACAGCTAAACGATCTATCTCCAGAGGCTGTGTCGCAAGAGCCAAACTAAACTGTTCTTCGAAGTGTTCGGCCCATCTTCCCAGTCGATGTTTCTGAGGGTGAATTAAAAAGCGTCTTTTCCACTTATCATTTCCAAGCAAGTTGTATGCCCCAGAAGGAATGACACTCGTAAATTAAGGCCGTCAACCGGTGGCTGATGGTCCACAGTTGATTGACAGTTGGCGCTGTCAGATTACGCGACGCGAACGTTTATGCTGAAAGTTCGTACTTGCCAGAAACGGTTCATGGTCGGGACACAGCTGAATGAGTCGATCTCCGTTGTCTGTGCGGCGAGTATCGACCCCGAATCGACCGCCCAAGTATGATTCTAAGGTGTTCAGACAGCCGACTTGCGCATTCATATCGTCCGCAAGCACCACAATTTCAGTGATTCTAGCTTGACTCTGGATACAAAGTATCCTTCTCAGCGTCAGAACTGCAGTCCGCTGGGACATAAGCCGACACTATAATCAGGCACCACTTTTATGCCGAGGCGCTGGGCGTGAATGAGCTGGATAACCGGACAGCACAGACAACCGTCCACCGAGATATAATCCCACAAACCGCGTTCAGCTATGGAGCTGACTGCAACTCTCACGCCATATATTTCACGGGTCATCACATCTGGATTACCGGAAACAGAAGGAGAAATGTGAAGGACCCGAGTTCGTCCTTGGCGTTCTGAGTTTCAAAACCACGCTTGGGTTTCGTAAGCGTTTCGGAGAAACAGCATACCTCAATTTTCAGGAAGTACAATGTGTCAGGGAGCGTTGCCTGTTTACCACTTTGATATAGAGTACGGACGTTAAAAGCTCCTATACAAAAAGGATCTAACGGATTTAAAAAGGTGTTATTTTGTTTATTGTTATAGGCAGCGGGGAGCATCAGGTCCTTCGGTTACACGACCGACAGCCAAATGACCCAGCGACGTTTACTTGCGTGGTAGGAAGGGGTTGGAGAGGAACACCAGTGGACATAGAACTGTGCGGGGAAATGATAGTTCCCGGTTGCCCAGACCGAGGAGGAGGGTTTGGTTGAGGTACCCCATCTTGAGCCTTCAACTCAAAAGTCTGACCCACAAGGCAGTGGGAGGATGTAGGGTTTTTTTTCAGGGACCCTGCCCATACCCTCTGACTCAAAAGTCTGACCCACGAAGCAGCGGACAGTAGGGTTTTTAGGGACCCTGCCCGGAGCCGATGACACAATAGTCTGACCTGCTCAGCTGCAGGGGGGTGGTCTACCCCAAGGTCGCAGGGAGTAGGACATTACTGTATCACTTCTGATGCGGCTGCACACAGCAGGTGCTTTTGAACAGCACCAGACTTTTCGGTTTTAAGGGTATTTCGACCGTGTTGAATAATGCGCCGGCGGTCACAGCCAACCACTAGGCGATCGGAGTGTGCAGTTTTTACGGATTACCTTCTCGAAACCGTTCTTTCTCGGAGGAAGGCAGTATCACTGGCTCCACGAATATGGACATGCCGGTGGCGCGAAGACACAAGTGGGTAAGTTTAGTGCTGCTAGGATCCAGATGATTGGTCTGGTGGGGTTGGCCACGAAACGCACAGACAGCAGAGAGTACCTACTGCAGGTGCGTACTGACCAGACGTTCACTTGT
>NW_008751924.1:552939-579700 GCF_000715545.1 Opisthorchis viverrini | reverse complement strand
GCCTGCCTGACCACGTGTTTTATAATCTCGGAGGTTCATGACAGCATGTGACTACTCAAGCGCTACCAAGCTTCTGGTCTGGATTACCTCCCTCCCGCATCGTTCAAAGATAGGAAAGAATCCCTCAGTCAGAGCTTGTCTGATCTTTTTGTCTGCATTTGGGGAAATGCGACAGTCACAGACAACTGAGTAGTCTATGATAGTGCCCATTTTCAAAAAAGGGGTTCATAGTGAGTGTGGTAACCACAGAGAGGTCTGTTTGACCCCAGTCGTAAGTGCTGGCGTCACTTGTGCTTGTTCGCCTTGTGGTGAATCGTGGAACACTGACTGGAAAGCAGAAAGCAGGGCTCCGGTTTGGAAGAGGGTTGTATTGACCAAATCTTCAAACTACGTCGGGTGCTAGAGCAATGCGGTGACCGTCACGGGTGCCCACTCTATCTATTCCTATTCGATTATGTGATTGCTGAGATAACAAGACGAATGCTGGATGGTCTTCAAAACCACGGTGTTCAGTTAGCCTGTGACGAAAACCTAGTCGATCTGGAATATACAGACGAAGTCGTTCTCATGTTCGAAGAGGAAGATAAGGCGCAGGTGTTTTTGGATGAACTGACCAATTTCATCCTGTCATTTGGTTTTTACTTTGCACCCACAAAGTGTGAGGTCATGCTTCTGGACATGAAGTCACTGAACCCGCCACTTACAGTCCAAGGAGAAGCACTGAAATTAGTCGAGCATTTTGCGCGTCTTGGAAGTTGTACTGGTTCAGTTTAGCGTGGAAGCGCCATATCCCCGAATATCAAGAGACGTATATATCAGGCTGTAACACGGGTTGTTTTGTCGTATGACCGCCAGACTTGGTCTTTTCGACCAGCGCACGAGAGACGTCTACAGGTGTTCAGCCCCTGTGGGTTAGTTCGGAAAATCTGTAATGAGGCAATCAGAAAGCGAGTTTTCGATTGCGAAACTTCAACTGAAGAATGTGTCTAGCACCAGAAGCTGCGTTGGTTAGGCCATATGTTGTGTATGCCGGACCAGCGTTTTCCCAAGAGAGTACTGGTTTCCGTGCCCAATTCAGAGTGACAGGAGCAGAGAGGTGGCCAACATTTGACCTGGCAGAGGGTTATGAAGGAAGTCACGAAACTTTTTAGGTACTGTCAGTGCTGCTCACCTTTCACGATGGGGACCGCATTATCCTCACTGCACCTGGTTAGAGACGCTGTAAGATATGGCTGCAAACAGATGTCAATGGCGATGTTGTTTTTAGTTTCCGTCCAGACTGCTTGCATGATTGTCTTGAGGTGCACCTCAGAATGATTGTAGTAAGCTAGCACTAAGTCCGTTCCCTGTTTACGGTTATTCTTTCCTTCACAATAAGGCTATCAAATGAATCATGGTGGTAGGGCAGCAAAGCATCATTATTGAACACTAATGTCACGCTGTCGATAATGATGGTGAAGACCATGTGGTGCCCACCAACGAACGAGCGCTGTCAGTTACTAGTGGATGGTTCACTCACACCCTGCCGCTCCCCCTAGAATATCTGCATGGACTCCGGAAACACTATTGTCCGTAACTGCTCTTGATTGCGGTTTTCAAGTCTACGCAAGGCGCACACATCTGGTTCAGCATCGGTAAGCACGTGTGCTCAGGAATCAGACAAATCAGCTCCTTCAATACCTCACGGCTGGTCTGATGTAAACGGTCATTGGAGAGACATGTTCAAAAGTGATACACAATGCCGGAACTTCCACCTGAGGTAGAAGCCAGCCAACCTCATCCAAACACTGGATACCTCATACGACCATGGTTTTGCTGGGGGCCCGGAGACAGATTTCTCTTGGTTGTAACCACAACTCAACTCCAAGGATTATCCAACGTCAGGTGAAATTGAGTATCTGTGCGGACCAGGAAGCTTGGTGGATCCGAGTGGCCAGAGGAATGAACAATGCGTGAAATGCGAAGACCTGAAACCTTGTCCCACGTGTATTGAGCGGGATTTCGACCAGGTAAGGGCTGCGAACCGTGCTCTTCCATTATTTTAGTGACCGAAACTGTATCAGCTAGGGCTAACACACCCTTGTTTTGTCGTTTATAGCTGATAAACTGAAATGAACTGATAGGTCCTGCCAACCACATTTTTCACACTCCGTCAGGTGTTAGAGAATCACATGTATAAACGACCCACAATCTCGGTATTCCTTGACTTTAAAGGTCCGTTCGATTCTATCGATCGCTCAGTGCTCTTGATCACACTCGCCCAAAAGGGTAAGTTTGCGAACATAATGCAGTCCATATATTGGCACTCTTCGAGTTGTGTGAGGGTGTATGACGAGGTCGCTGAAAGCTTCCCTTAAAAACTGATTCCCGAAAAGGATGTCCACTCTCTCCGTTCTTGCTCAACTTGATTGTTGACGAAATAATAAGGCGTACACTGGGAGGTCCGCAAAACCCCGGTGTTCAAGTCATTGCTGGTGAGAATCCTGTCGATCTGGAATATCCAAACAACATCGTCATCTTTAAAAACGAAGGCGAAGCGCAGGATCTGTTAAACACAATCATACCACTTTCGAACATGCGTCCCGCACCTAAAAAGTGCAAACTTATGCTCAGGAAGGTACAGTCTCGCAAAAATACCCCTTCCAATTCAAGCACAATGGATGTTGTGGATTTTAAAGAATTTTTGTGCTGAAAAGCCGACTTTTCGGCCGACTTACAGGACGAAATCTCCACAAAAATCCCAAATCTTCCCACACTACCAACAGTTTAAAGAATTCCTTGGTAGACAGATTAGCTCTAACGGAGGTGTGCCTGATGAAGCTGGTGTGCGGATCTCAGAGGCGCGAACCATATATGCTAATCTGTCACTTCTGGCGGTAAAAGGTTTCCAAGGGTCGCTTGTACCAGACTACAGTAAAAGGCGCATTGCTGTATGGTTTCTAGATATGGTCTCCGAGGAAAGATGGCCTGAGATATCTTGGAAGTGTTGCTTATGTCGGAAGGTGCCAACGGACTCGTAACAGGGTCGTTAGGAAGTCACTGCGTGACTTCGGTGATTCACTCGCTGATAACATCCAACCGCGGTGACTCCGCCATCTGCTCCACACACCGAAATATCCTCCACCGAGATCAGTACTGTACTCAATTCTTCCTTCAGAACGACGCAATTGCAAGGTGGACAACATGTGACTTAACAAAAAGGTGTGGAAGAGACTGCGAGGAATTCGGATGTTGGTATTGCGGTCCACCCACCAGAATGGGATCATCGTGACCTACTCTTGGGCTTACCTGGAGGCACTACAAAAAATGCCGGCTAACCGACCTCAGTGACACTCGTGTTGTCAGTTTGAGCGTTTGGAAGTACAGGCATGTCACTTTTTAATTCGAAGCTCTGTGTATAAATAAACAGATTTCGCGGTTGTACGGCAGTGAAGCATGTGTCAATATTGATTTTACTGTTTCTGATGATGATGATGATGTCAACAGTTGCTTAAAATCATCCTTAGGTGCACCTTTGAGTCTGGCTTGACAGCAGCTTCCATATACTTGGCAATCATCCCTCCGTTGAGCATTGGAAAATAAAATTTCGAGGTTGAGATATGTGCAGCCAAATGTTTCAGTACCAATGAGTGGACGTCATATGAGCCAGGTACCGATTAGCTTTCTAGCTGCCTGACAATTCATTCCATTCCTCCTGGGCAAACCTGGATGTCTTTCAAACGACATCACAATACGAATTCTAGGGCGAGACCGGTCAGTTACTACGACGAAAGAATGAGCATCCTAAGAAGATCTTCACATTCAGGCTGTCAACTTCTACCAGCTACGGAAATTTCCTCATCACCCTAGCCTTTCGTCATATGTGGACAGTTGTTCGGGCGCAAAATTCGCAATAGCTGCTAAGTTGTACTTGTAATCGCGGCGTTTGCGACGTTAGAGCTAAGCGAACAGGTTACGCCAACATCGTGCATCACCGTTCATTGGGCAGTTGATCAAGCTGGAAATAGTCTACAGTCGCTTCTGCCTACCATATTTAGTTTTAAGATCAAAGGGCATCCAAGGTGTGACTGGTGGAATAAACGATTCACACAACCCCATAAGCATTGAGGCGAATATTCCACGCGGCCTGAAGACCGTGGCTGTCCAGTGGAACTCAGTGCAACTCTAACGCTTCCGCGATTAGCCTGTTAAAGTGTGATCGCCAAGTATTGCAACTACCTTTTGCATTCAGGTGAAACTTGGTGTCAGGATATCACAGATTCTCTATATGTGATATCCTCCAGGTCTCTGGATACCTGGGATTTCGTCAAACTGTGTATGTTGGATGACGTTTGGGTGCTGTATTCTGTCAGGATATTGAGCCAGATTCAGTTTGCAAAAGACGGTTGCTGGTTTGATCGATGAGCTGGTCATCTCGATTGCTAACGTTTCATCGCCAATCGAAGTGACATCATCAAAGCGTTGTTAAGGGGCGTAGTGGTTAGTCAGTGGTTGTGCCTCGATGAGTGGTGAAACGTTGGCAATCAAAGAAAGAGGCGCTGCCTGAGTACCTCGCCACACTTCTGCCACTGTCTTAAAACAGTGGGAGTAGTCATCCTGAAGAAAGAGGCTTCAGAATGAGGTCACAGTGAAGACCATCCAACGAAGATAGCCAGCTTTTCAAGTATAATACAATCGTCTCTCCAGCCACAGGTCCAAGGAAACCTGAGCGGCTGAAGTTGGGCTACGATATTTGATTCAAAGGGTTTCGAGCCCCAGTGCTAAACCTTGGCTTGCTGTTGATAAAGTTGATAAAGGTGGAACAGGCTGATACGGCGTTTACTGAAGGCTAACGTAGACTTCTCCACTTCATTTGTAAGACGACCAGGGCTAATCGTAAGGCCGGGTCGACCTAATCGTGTGGGACGAAGTGCCCCGAGCTCTACCCTCTAGTCTGATTAGTCCGTATTCTGACCAATCAGGACCTCGATTTCATGGACTCACGGATTGATACACACGATCGGTGCTTTTAACCACACTTCACAGGGCGGGGCTTTTCTTGTCGTCCAGCGGCTTTTGTCCACCTGAAAGGCACAAGCGTGAAAAGGCCGACCCTTAGATATACACCCCAAATTTCTTTGAAGTTACAGCTCGGCGAAGGGATTCACGGATTCACGGATTGATACACGGGGTCGAGGCTTTTGCCCAAGTTTCATGGGTCGCTTTTGTTCTCGTCTGTCAGTGGCTGTCGTTCACCTGAAAGGCACAAGTGAAGAAAGGGTGTAGCACTGCTCTTTATGTTCTTAGCGCGGGGCAGTATGCTCCCTCAGCGCGAGGATTCGCATAAATATGTATCTAATAGTGCTTTGAACTGGGTTCTAGAAGGAGCGTGGACAACCGTCGGAGGAACGTCATTCCATGCAGCCACTACTTGGAATGAGAAAAAATTTCGTCTAATGAATGTGTGCTCTGAGCCTGAAAATTTTATTACTATGCATCGCCGTGTGTTCGCTGGGTCAACGGCAAAAAACTGTTTGCCAAGCTTTGTTCAAACAGGACATAGGTAAGAATTAGGTCCCCTCGGAGGCAACGGTACTGCAGGGGAAACAGATCGAACATCGCGAGACGCGTTTCATAGTCCACGGATTTGAGGCCGGCAACCATTCTCGTAGCGGCTCGCTGGACACGCTCAATGAGGGGGACGTCTTTCGTGCGTCCTTAGTAGACACCATGGTTGGCGTATTCCAGGAGTGTTCTGACGAAGGCCAGATAGAGTATTTGAAAGTCCGTGCGAGTAATACGGGAGAAGGTGCGTCGGATCATCCGTAAAATGCCGAATGCCTTTCAGGTCGATTTCTCATGATGCATTGAAAAGGAGAAGTTTGAGGAGAGCCAGATGCCCAAATCCTATTTGACATCCATCCTCATGATGTTTTCTGATCCTTTCTCACCATGCATAAATAAAGGCACTCGCTGGGTCTCCTCCAAACGACACATGGACGCCCTTTTCGTCATTCAGAGGAAGGTGTCAGTCCAACGACAACTGCTTGGCAGCGTCCACATCCACTGGGAGGGCACTGGCATTGGAACTCCAGGATTTCAAGTCGTCCGCAAAAAAGTAGAAATGTACTTGCTAGAACATCCAGGAGGTCATTGACGTAGATCAGAAACAGCACTGGTCCCAGGACGGAACCCTGATGAACTCCAATGGAGACCGGCGCTGGAGAAGAGTAGGTTGAGCCTATTCTCACTCGGAATGATCTGTCCGATAGGAACGCCTTGATTCAGCGAAGAATTTTTCCTTGAATCCCGTAAGACTCAAGTTTGTGGAGCAGCTGGACATGTGAGGCCCTATCAAATGCCTTTGAGAAGTCAGAAAATAAAGCATCCGATATGAGTCCTTCGTCCTTGGCTTGGCTTAAGCTGTCCATAACTACGAGCATGTTTGTCACACAAGAACGGTGTGGGAGAAATCCGTGTTGAGCTGGAGATATCAGGTTGCTGGAAGTAATGTGATCTAGAATAGCTCGCTTCAGAATGCGTTCCATCACCTTGCACGGCACGCTAGTGAGGTTTATAGGACTGTAGCTGCTAGGCGATGGTCGGTCACCAGTTTTGTAGATTGGTGTGACAATCGCATCCTTAAGCAGAGGGAAGGCGGCCTTCGCAAACGACTGACGAAGCACCAGGTGTAGATGATTTGCCGGTGTGGCGGACGTTTCTTTCCAAATTCTTGAATGGACCTCGGCGCGCCCGAACGAATGAGTTGAGTTGATCTTGTGCAAGAGTTGACGAATGTCCCCCACCATGAATACCATTCGGTTAGAGGCTGTTCATACTTTCGCCTTGACAAGAGTGGATGTGACGAAGACGCTGAGGCTGAGCATAGACAGGCATAGTGTGATCTGTAAACCTCGGATACCACTGTTGAGTCATTCGTCGGTTCTCCGTTTCTGTCCCTCAAGGAGGATGCGGATGTCTTCTTTCTGCGGCGATGTATCATGTGTTTGAACAAGACATTTTTGCTTTTTAGAGCGAGGTCCAGAATGGTGGATTGTTTTCGTATGTTCCACTGGCGGATTTCTGTTTTACCGCGGTCACGCCTTTTACGAAATGCCAGCTCATCTTCTGTATCCCCTTTAGTCAACTTTTTTAAAAAGAGTAGGGGTCTCTTTTCCAGAAATCGCCGAATCCTTTTTGGCAGCCTGCGGTTCATCCGAGTGCGTGCTGGTGTTTTTTGGGACGAAAGTTGCATCAGCCTCGTGAACTATTTGGACAATTGTCCTATATAGTTCTTCCACTGGAGCTGGTCCCGGTGTGACTTGCCCCAGGAAGATGCGCGTTCCTGAGAATTCTGCACGGCAGAAGTCTCGAAACCACGTTTGAGGTTCGGGATTTCTGGGCCAATAGCAGATGAACTCAAAGGTCAGCACACAGTGGTCAGTATGTCCAAGTGGAGCGGTAATCGTTACCTGATCAACGAAATGTCTTTCGTTGGTGATGACCAGATCCAGCTGGGATGGTAGTTGGCCAGCGGGGTATCTGGTGGGTGCAACGACACGTTAAGTTCAGGCGCTCTGTTGAATGGCTTAAACCAGCGCCGCTGAAAAATGTCCGCCTGATTCGACGCGCTAGGAAATTTGGCATAAAGTTGTGGCATTTGTTGGTTTAATTCGAACACTGGGAATCTCTCCATGCTGTCATAGTTTTCTTGGGGGTTGTTTCAACCGGCCTAATACCAAGCATGGGCGCAGGATTTATATTTTCAATGGCTGTCATGGCTCATTTTGATTTTGAATGTAGTGAATAATAAAGTAGTGAAATTGGCTCATAGAATTTTTCTCGTTCAGTGCATTCAAAAATGCTTTAAAACAGTACATTATCCACAATTTCGTGGTTTTCGTCCGCATAAACTCAAAGGGAAGCACCATTTCGCGCCCACCGTATGAAATTTTTTCCACCGCTGCAGCAGACGTCCATGAAAACCAAGCCTGAGCCGCGGAATTCGTCGCAGAGGAATAAAGTATCCTTACATATTTACAGTCAATGAAACACGCCTCACCGGGTGTCCGGCCAGACTCCATTTTCGCTAATACAATGATTCTTTGAGGGTTAATTCCTACCACCTGTCGCACAAACACGAAATGTGGAGGCTACTGGTTGACATGCCACACATCGTCCAGCACCTCATGGGTGACGAATTAAAGGCATGCGTGTGAAGAACATGACTGACTCTATTCGCTGCTCTATTCATCATTCTCTTGTTTTAATATCCCATATCCTGTACATATACGCCAATTCGAATACTTGCTTGTTAGGCTGCGCTGAATTTTGGATTTCTAGTTTGTCCGGTTATTTCGATATACGTGCGGAACTTACTTCTCACATTTTGGAGTCGCGATTGGAACAATTCATCATGCCTGCCTAAATGGAACCACTAGATGTTAATTCAACTGTGCGATATATATATAGTATTGTCTGGAAGGTCTCGACATATGGTGGCTCACCAAATCTGATATGGATGATAAGAAACTCACGGCATAATTTTTACACTTCGCTGGCGAGGTGTATAGGTTGATAAAAAATTTGGTATATCCTGAATCTCCAAGCAATATTTCCTAAATCACATTGAAGAAAAAAATCTTTAACACTCCAAGTCGATTAACTTTGTAGCAGCGAAAGAATTAGGTTCAATATGTTGGCCCGCTCTCATTTTCATTCGGTTCGTGATTTCGTATTGCAGCTGCAGACACAGGCAGCCAAATGTGACTACGGTGCACAATTGGAAGACCAGCTGTGTAATAGGCTCATTGCTGGCATACAGCTGCCCGAAATACAGCAGAAGTTGCTGCTCTTTCCAGATCAGAAATTTCAAACTATTCAGAAAATATGTGAGCGGTATGAAGATATGAAGCATGTCACGAAGACTGAGGAAGCAGTGTTGTTAAATTTTTCTAAAAGAAATGATTCAAGGATGCAGACGAACGATCAGTTCAAACCTCGAACAAATTTTCCTGACCCAAGTCCATCAACACGTCACTTTACAGATCGTACCCCTAATCCGATGGTTCAAAAATTTGGAAAATGTGAATCTTGTGGGCAAAACTATTCTAGATCGAAACCACGTTTGAGGTTCGGGATTTCTGGGCCAATAGCAGATGAACTCAAAGGTCAGCACACAGTGGTCAGTATGTCCAAGTGGAGCGGTAATCGTTACCTGATCAACGAAATGTCTTTCGTTGGTGATGACCAGATCCAGCTGGGATGGTAGTTGGCCAGCGGGGTATCTGGTGGGTGCAACGACACGTTAAGTTCAGGCGCTCTGTTGAATGGCTTAAACCAGCGCCGCTGAAAAATGTCCGCCTGATTCGACGCGCTAGGAAATTTGGCATAAAGTTGTGGCATTTGTTGGTTTAATTCGAACACTGGGAATCTCTCCATGCTGTCATAGTTTTCTTGGGGGTTGTTTCAACCGGCCTAATACCAAGCATGGGCGCAGGATTTATATTTTCAATGGCTGTCATGGCTCATTTTGATTTTGAATGTAGTGAATAATAAAGTAGTGAAATTGGCTCATAGAATTTTTCTCGTTCAGTGCATTCAAAAATGCTTTAAAACAGTACATTATCCACAATTTCGTGGTTTTCGTCCGCATAAACTCAAAGGGAAGCACCATTTCGCGCCCACCGTATGAAATTTTTTCCACCGCT
Organism: Opisthorchis viverrini; assembly: GCF_000715545.1. Taxonomy (NCBI): domain Eukaryota; kingdom Metazoa; phylum Platyhelminthes; class Trematoda; order Opisthorchiida; family Opisthorchiidae; genus Opisthorchis; species Opisthorchis viverrini. The sequence continues at coordinate 570,011 of NW_008751924.1, read as the reverse complement.
GCAGCAGACGTCCATGAAAACCAAGCCTGAGCCGCGGAATTCGTCGCAGAGGAATAAAGTATCCTTACATATTTACAGTCAATGAAACACGCCTCACCGGGTGTCCGGCCAGACTCCATTTTCGCTAATACAATGATTCTTTGAGGGTTAATTCCTACCACCTGTCGCACAAACACGAAATGTGGAGGCTACTGGTTGACATGCCACACATCGTCCAGCACCTCATGGGTGACGAATTAAAGGCATGCGTGTGAAGAACATGACTGACTCTATTCGCTGCTCTATTCATCATTCTCTTGTTTTAATATCCCATATCCTGTACATATACGCCAATTCGAATACTTGCTTGTTAGGCTGCGCTGAATTTTGGATTTCTAGTTTGTCCGGTTATTTCGATATACGTGCGGAACTTACTTCTCACATTTTGGAGTCGCGATTGGAACAATTCATCATGCCTGCCTAAATGGAACCACTAGATGTTAATTCAACTGTGCGATATATATATAGTATTGTCTGGAAGGTCTCGACATATGGTGGCTCACCAAATCTGATATGGATGATAAGAAACTCACGGCATAATTTTTACACTTCGCTGGCGAGGTGTATAGGTTGATAAAAAATTTGGTATATCCTGAATCTCCAAGCAATATTTCCTAAATCACATTGAAGAAAAAAATCTTTAACACTCCAAGTCGATTAACTTTGTAGCAGCGAAAGAATTAGGTTCAATATGTTGGCCCGCTCTCATTTTCATTCGGTTCGTGATTTCGTATTGCAGCTGCAGACACAGGCAGCCAAATGTGACTACGGTGCACAATTGGAAGACCAGCTGTGTAATAGGCTCATTGCTGGCATACAGCTGCCCGAAATACAGCAGAAGTTGCTGCTCTTTCCAGATCAGAAATTTCAAACTATTCAGAAAATATGTGAGCGGTATGAAGATATGAAGCATGTCACGAAGACTGAGGAAGCAGTGTTTTTAAATTTTTCTAAAAGAAATGATTCAAGGATGCAGACGAACGATCAGTTCAAACCTCGAACAAATTTTCCTGACCCAAGTCCACAACACGTCAACTTTACAGATCGTACCCCTAATCCGATGGTTCAAAAATTTGGAAAATGTGAATCTTGTGGGCAAAACTATTCTAGATATTCATGCCCCCACAGACGAGCGACGTGTTTTATCTGTGGTAAAACGGGACACATTCCACTTGTCTCTGAATCCAAAATGTGCGTCACTTACCTTCTGACTCAAATACTGGCATGAAAGCACTATCTGAAGACATGTTTACTTTATCTCCATCTGTTTTGTCCAGAAATTCGTCACCTGTTTTTAAAACGTTGAAATCCACTTCTGGTCAAAAGCATGACTTCATTGTTGACATTGGTACATTTGAGTCCATTATTCCACAATCAGATCTAACTGCATTCTACCTCAATGCCGTGATTATGCCCACAAATGTTAATATTCGTGGTATCAGTAGACATTCTGTACCTCTAGTTTGTAGTTGCGCTATCTCTGTATGATTGCCCGAAGGTACCTCTATCGATTGTAGTTTTTTGGTTTCAACCTCCGGACCATCGATTATCAGACTCAGTTCTGCGCTCACTGCAAACTAGCATCACCTTACTGAATGCTGTGAACGAGAATGAACTCAAACAACTGATTCTTAAATGTTCTAAGGCTGCAGGTGGCATGCGAATACCCAAGGTGAGATTTGAAGTTACAGGAGAGCCTATATTTCTAAAGAGACGAATTATTCCTTTTGGCTTACGCGAGACTGTCCGTCAAGCACTAAATTCAATGTGCGCGAAAGAATACTGGCTCCTGTCGAACCATCGAATTGGGCAACTCCGATAGTTATCCCACTATAGGCTGATGGTATTACTCTAAGAAATTTTGGGGCTACCGACTAACGCTAAATTCGCGGCTACTACAACGTACATGCACCACGGAGGAGCCAAAAGAAGTACTGTATTGTTTATCAGACTCAAATGTGTTTTCAAAAATCGATCTAAAAGATGCCCACCTTCAAATACCACTGGACGAGGTGCCCAGGATCCTTACCGTGATCAACACACCCTTTGGGTTATTCTGATAGAGTTTCCTTTTCCTGCGATGTGACTGGACGCAGCAAGAACAACGCCTATTTCTGCGTTTTACTGTCGCCGCGAAAGCTTATCCGTTACTCCGGATGGTTTGTTGTGCTTTGAGGTCAGAATTGTCATTCAACCGACTCAGCGAGCGGCTGTTCTTCCAGATTTGAAATGAAATTCCTTGCACGCCTGTCACGCTGGTGGCCAGAACTGGATACTGATATCACGCATATATCTAAAAATTAAGTTAAATTTGTACATAAGATTCACAACAAGACTTTACAGTGGTATCCTCGGCCAGTTACTTTTGAAGCATTTCAACGAGTTCATGCTGACTACTTTGGTTCTTTTCTCGGCAAATACTATGCTTTAATCGTTGTTGACGCATATTCACGTTGGCCTGGATTTTTTCCGACTAAGTGTCCAGGTGCCGAATTCACACAGCAAGCGTTGATGAAAGTGTTCAGCCATGAAGATGTACCAACTTATTTGGTCACTGACAGCCACACACACTTCACTGCAAAATTCCTCGAGGAATGGTTGAAAGGTCTTGGATGTCGACATTTGTTTACTGCTCCGCGACACCACCGGTCGAATGGAATTCCTGAGAATTTTGTCCGAACACTAAAGTCTGTCATTATTTCACTCCCTCCTACTACTTTTGTGGAATTGGACCGTGGGGTTGACAGTTTTCTAATGCAATACAGGAATGCCGTTCATTCCCCTACTATGAAGGGTCCCGCGCTTCTATTTAAATCTCGTTCGTTGCGTACAAGTCTTGACTGTGCCAAAATTGCTGATGTTACATTTTGCAAGGGTAATTATTTACGACCTGCTACAGGAATAGTACTTTCGTCAAAAGGCAAAGGGGTGGTCAAGATTCTAGATTTTGATGATCCCTCTTGTCACCGGGGCCACAATGACCAGGTTGAGTTCAATACCGAGGTCTGTCTGCTAACGGCAGCTCTTTGAGCCGCCATACTCAGTTTGCTAACACACCCGCAACTATTCCCTTCCGAATCTTGACCGTACCTCCTCGCCATTTCGCTCCATTAACTGCAAATTCGAAAATACCACTTGGTCTCAGCCGCCTCCAGGACGCTTTCATTCAAATCTACTGAACCCTTCGTTCGAATCTAACCGTGTCAGTAGGGTGTCATGCTGTGCTCTCAGTAAAGCCAGTGGCCTTCAGTACAGTTCGCTTCCAGCATATGTGTGCCCTTCTAGATGCGTTTCAGAATCAATGGGTTCAAGGCCGGCAACCATTTGCGTGGCAGATCAACGAGGGTTGTTACGTCCTGAGGAGGCGGCTTGACTGGCATGCTCATGAAACGGCCTGACGTGGGCTCCATATTGTTTTCAAGTCCATGCGAGTAATAACGCGAGAGGTACGCCGAATGATTTGTTGAAGGGTGAACATATTTTGAGGCGACTATACATGCTGCAGTGACAAGGACATGTTTGGAAAGGGCCAGACACTCTTCTGGTCTTCTGGTCCAGTCTTACTGTTGGTTCGGATTGTGAATCAACGGTGGACAGCGGTAATTTTCATTCGGTTCTCAATACTCATGAGTAACGTGACTCACGCTCGTTTATTATGATACCTTTTTGTTTCCTTGCTGCTCGTTTTCCAACTGTTCTGTTCCTACTTGAGGTCTGTTTTTTTCTTCTGTAACTGGCGTCAATATTTGCAAGCTCATCTCGGTTGTACCTGATTTTGAGCGTCCTTTCCGACTGAAAAGCGGACCGAACGGGCATCTAACCCAGGTCTCGCTAACGGCATGTGAACGCGCTGCTCACTACACCAACCCAATGCATGGAAGGGCCTTTTGTGTATTAACAGTATACCGCGCCTGCCAGACAGCCTTTGGCGAGATTAGTTTTAAACGTACGAAACCACGTTATCGGACATGTCACGTAAAACGAACTACCGTGCTGCGATGCCAACCGAAAGACAGCCTATTACATCCCAAACGCATCGAATTTCAGCGAAGTTATCTTTCCATAAAACCAACTTACGCCTCTTCGCTTACCATTTGGCGCTCCTGCTTATTGCGACATTATTGACCGAGTAGCTCCTTTCACTTCTCAATACATCATCTGCTGCTTAAGTCTGTCTGCTCCTACTGTCTACAGTTCACAAACTACGTATAATCCAATGGCCGAAACCGTCCCGTGAGTTCCATAGCCGTCCGGATCTTACAATTACTGTGCACGGCAAGTACGCATTTTTCGCAATTCGATGGAAGGTGCCTGTCCAACGATCACGGTTTTGCAGCACCCACGTTTATTTCAGGAACCCCGTTATTAGAATTTCAAGAGTTCCAGTTGTCCGCGAATAGTAGACACGGACTGGCGAGAACATCTGAAGCTCGCTGACTTAAATCAGAGACACAAGTGGTCTCAATGCGGAATTTTGAGGAACCGCCGCCTTGGAAGAGTAGGTCGGAGCTAGTTTCACTTGAGGGAGTTTGTCTCACGAGATCTCCTCCCAGAGTGGATTTCCCTCTTTAATCCGGTAAGACTTGAGTTTGTGGAGCAAATACCCTCCAAAAGTTGAAAAACATGCCATTGAAGATGCGTCCCTTGCCTGTAGCTTGCGTTAAAATCATGAAAAGCAAAATCACCAGCGCGGCATTCGCTTAAAGCCGTCCTGACCCGCAGAGATTTCACATTAAGCCACAGGGTTTGCCCGATGAGTTGTTTTCAAAAGGCTGTGGAGGATCATGCGAGACTATCGTTCTTTGTCCCTGGAAAATTTCCGAACCGCTCGTTTGTTTTCCTTGGCTTACTGAAGAATCCAATATCCCAGCTATGAGGCTTTATCAGGAAAACGCTAGTTTCCTCAAATCTTCGAACTTTGACAACATTTGATTCGGACGCTGTGTTTAGCTGCTATTCACTCCATCTGATTGGTTCTTTAAAACCGAAGGGATCATTATTCAGAACAAGCATACTTACAATGGCTTTGTTCCAACTTAGCGGATTCCTCGGCCCAACCTTCACCCCACCAAAGAAACCCCGATATCCAGATAATTGCACATGCGTGACCGAACGAGATCTATCTTTTTTCCTTGCACTCACAAATCACGCCACACAACCGCGACTAACTTGACTACACAGCTCACAGTCAAGCCCTAGATCCCAAGACCTCGTTTTTTCCCCTACACGTACAAACCACGATACACAAGGGTGACTCATCCGATATCGACTGTCTACCGTCTGATACGGTAGCAACAAGCCTTATGCTGACACCCACGCACACACAGACGTTCCTACATATAGGACAACACCACAACAATACAACACAACTCAACGCAGCTTCGCACGTCACCCAACCCGGAGTAGAGCCGCTTGGGACTTACGACGCCTCACTCACGGATATTCAGGACTACGTGTGGCCGCTACAAAGGCGCGGAAAACACGAAACCTGCATCCGTACTCACAAAAGGATTTATCAACTCCAATCGGCAATACGATAAGTCCCTTTGTTCATTTATTACACTATTGTAATAACTTTTCCTCAACAAACTGATATTGTTAATGCTCGCAGTTTTCTTGTTCGTATAACTAGCTCTCGGGGCCTCTTAGAGCATTAACAACCTCAAGCCGGACATCCGTCACTGGATTGTTCAGCAGCAGGAGTACGTCAGTGCAATGATGGCATGCCACCCCATACCCAGTTTGATAGCATACCCGCAAATACTCACTTCCAACTTTTGACGATGTCCGCGCCCGCTTATGCCCTTATCTATAACCGTGAACAAATCTTTCACATGGACACAGCCATCTCCGAGACCCGTTCACATTCTAAACCCCTAAACCTGCCGTTCCGATATACGCACTTCGTTGACTTTTATTCTATACTCCCCCAAAAAACAGTCATTTTCTGTGTAGTTCGCGTTCCGTCTTATGCATAAGCACCAATTTCCACCCATAGGGAAGAGGAGGAAGTGACGTTAGTGAGTCTCCATAGTTTTAAAGTACGTTGTGAATATGCGATTCTCATTACTATTTATCCGTATGGCTGATTCTTCTACTTTATTACTCCTACTTTTGCCTTCTATGACCCTGGCCATAAGCCCAACATTTCAGGGTCGATTAGGCCACATCGGTGGTTTTTGGTTTTGGTTCAAATGGACCGGTCAGAAAATGACAATCAACTGGCGTGCCAGATTTGTTGTTCCCGTTCATCATTTTTCGTACGTTAGGGTCTTCTCATCATGCACCTTCTTTATTTCGTCAGTCAATTCTTGGTTCTGCTTTTGCCCATCACTTTCAAATGGTGACGATATTATATTGTCTCAGTTTGACGTGTTCCCCAATAGTAAGATAAACACCTGGAAACGGTGTCAAACTCCCCACGCCGGCTTAGGCGTGGTCAAATCTACAGTCGGATATTGCCTACTGTTTGTGACATTGCCCTTTTCAAGCAATCCTCAGTACTTGCATATCTCCCAGTAGCGTTCTTCCCTGACTAATCGTATGACCATGCCTGATGATATGCCACACACTAGCTTGGAATGAAACATTATTATTAAGATATCCATGAAAACGAGTATGTTCGATACGCAAGAACGGTTTGGAAGATATCCGTATTGCGCTCCACATATCAAGTTGTTGTTGGTGAAGTTATTTTAGATCCCTCGTTTCAGAATGCATTCCATCAACTTGCACGGTACGCTAGTAAAATCAGGGCAGTAATCGGCCACATTCTTTAAAAATATGCACGGCACAGGTTTCGAATTCACCTTTTTAGTTGATGGATTTCTGGCACGGTGGCAGATGAAATCATCACACTGGTCACCACATCCGAGTGGAGCTCTAATTAACGCTTGGTCAGTGAACTGCTCTCGTTGGCAATAACCATATCCAGCGGTGGACGTATGTAAAATGCGCAGTATCCGGTGGAAGCGAAGATATGTTGAGTATGAGGGTTCTGTTCGACAGCCTCGTTCAAGGTCAATGCAAAATTTCTGGTAGACCTGATGCTCTGGAGTTTCATTCAAGAGGTCTTTTGAGCATAAAAATAGCCAACCAGGAAGAGGTGTATAGGGTGGTATCTGGGTGGGATTTGCTAAGGGGTTTGCATGAGGAACTTGTGGTATCCCTGTAGACTCGATGAACAACGCCTAAAAAAGAGGAGAATGTGTCCTACACAGCGGGATTCGAATAAATGATACATCACAAAGAGACGCAGGAGGGGTGTCAAAAAGGGCAACCGGGATAGACGGGGCTACATGTGGGTTTAGGGAAACCTCACCATCCCTAGCGTGTTTTGAGAAATCTCAGGAAATGGAAAAGCCATCTCTCGCGATCTCTGCGTCAGAGACATCTGACGTGATCCAGAATTCTGGACGTGCATATATGGATGGTTCTTCATGGAAAGCTGAAGGGTTATTATCGCAAATTTAGCTGAGAAGACTGAAGCAGTTTGTTGATAAGCAATTCAGCACTATCTATACCTTGCCCGAAATCGGGGATCTGATAGAGGCAGGTTAGCAAATATAACTGCTGTTTGTTTCTTTTACAGGGTAATTTTCGCCCTCGAATGTCCGTTCGCGCCTCGCTGTTGTCTCTTGCGGACGTAGTTTTTTCTCTCGTGGTTGACTACTTGATGGCTGCTACTTGTACCATACAAACTTTTGGGTGCCCGAACTTTATTTGGCATATTGAAGTGATGCTTTGTCGTACAGTGGATCTGACCTGCCGCGAAAACGATGACTGGATATGGACACGTACTCATGTGTTGCACTATTCTTCGAAATGGCAGTGGAACACACGTGGAAACGGATTAACGCTCTGGTAGCTTTATTTGAGGAAGTCAAAATATGACATCTGAAGGCGGAGAATTGACTAGTTTTTCATTTCTTCAATCCATACGACAATCGCGAACGGTCACAGCGCCCAGATTTAGCAAAAAGCGGTTGGTGCCATAAATTTGCACCCATAAATATATCGTGCACTGGGTTAGGACGGACAGACATTAGTCATGCACTGAAACTGAACATAACGTTCAACAAAAGCCCCATGCTGGACATATTCTGGATTTCTAGGTTGAATGGTATATCCAGGACAGTGTATCTTGCTTTCGTAGTATTATTCCTATGATCTGTTCTCAAAGATCATGTGATCGGCCGTATTCGCGCAAAACCAAACCGTCGTCATGATTGATGGCAAAACTGAACAGAAATACCGATAATTCGCAGACATATAATTTCCATAGTTTGTTTGAATACTGACTCACGGCGTGAATCGCTCAGAGATGAAGCAGGAAGGAGGACAAAGGGCAACCCTACCGAAAACCTCCGAGGTACTCGTACCCCCAAAACTGATTCAGAAAACGTGGTTAAAAACGCCAATGACATCAGCCGCAAATGCCGGAACGTTCAGGGAAGAGTGGCAACTTCAGTAAAAGCCAATTAACTTCCTCTAACTAAAATCCTGACCCGACAGATTATTTCAGTTTAAAAAACAGTGGCTATGAAGGATAATTAGAATGCACATGAGCCAAGACGATGTTGTTTTCAGTGACCTATTATTGAGGTTCATGTTGATGGACGCAAATGAGAAAGACCACGCCAGATGCAGAACATCTGACATTCGTGGGGCAAAATTGTCGACTGGTCGATAAAAATTATGCATTTGGGCGGCAAGTTTTCTGTAAAAATGGTTAAATCACTTACCCACGTTATTCTGCAATAGTCATTCGAACGTCTTTCGCTGTATTATCCGTTAGAGTCAAGGGTTATAAGCATGGCTTTTGTCATAAATAGGTAAAAACAAAACGCATACGTCCTGCATATTTATCCTTCAGAACGTCGAACCCAGGGGCGTTTCCACCTTGAAGCAACAAAAACCAATTTTTGGTTATTTTGCAAATGAGAAAGACCACGCCAGATGCAGAACATCTGACATTCGTGGGGCAAAATTGTCGACTGGTCGATAAAAATTATGCATTTGGGCGGCAAGTTTTCTGTAAAAATGGTTAAATCACTTACCCACGTTATTCTGCAATAGTCATTCGAACGTCTTTCGCTGTATTATCCGTTAGAGTCAAGGGTTATAAGCATGGCTTTTGTCATAAATAGGTAAAAACAAAACGCATACGTCCTGCATATTTATCCTTCAGAACGTCGAACCCAGGGGCGTTTCCACCTTGAAGCAACAAAAACCAATTTTTTGGTTATTTTGCTGATAACTGAACACCAAATATACACAATGCTCACCAAAATGTAGGAGCGGACTTTTGGCAGCTACCCAGACCTTCATTAACTATTCTGAATAAACGAATTCTCAGGGGTATGTGTGCCAGAAGCATTAACTTTTGGTTGAAAACGTCTGTTTTGATCGTCATTGTTACTCGTCATTCAAAACATGTCCGACGCTAATCCGAAGCTCTTAAGCACCACTTCCACAGTCTTCTACGTCAGATCTTGCGTCGTCCTAACCATTCTGGCCCCCAAAAATCGCTACTCTCACCGTGCCAATATCGTACAAGCCAAACCAACTTACTTCCGAGCTACCATGTTTCCGCTTTTGTCTTTATACCTTCCGTGTTCCCTAATGTTGGCACCAGAAGCAATGGATATCCGGTCCTACACACAAATTTAGTTATAGTATTTGCCTTAGAGGCGTCTTCTAATAGCATTTTCCAGCCAGAGGCGGCCTAGTCCTTTTAGAACTATCGCATTTGGCTTGGATACCTGCATCTCTGTTCCTAGTCTCGTCAATAACCCACTGATCATTGGGTTAGCTAAAATCAACGGAAAACGTCTCCTCCTCATCACATGTAATTAGTCCGATCCAGGATATATAGTAGATGGCTGCCGATGGCAAATGCCACTTATACTGGGCGGCGTGGCTTCCTTGCATGCGTTTGATTTCTGTATCTACGGATCAGTCGATTCCAAGCAGTAAGAACCATTCTTCATAGATTTTACAGGTTGCTCCCATATCCAAGAGCAGTGGCCATTGGCTTGGAACCTACCATAATGATATGCAACACTTACAATGCATCGATCTCCTTCGGATCAAAGGCTTTCCATTAGTAACGAGGTTCCACACATATTCCGCAATGGTTATCCTCCAGGCTCGGAAACGTCCCAAGTGGGTAAACGTGACTGTGATCTGGGCATCCATGCAACAAAACGTGAAATTTTAACGTAAACGTGTTTTATTCCGCTTGCAAACGTTTTTTAAAGCAATGGTCAGTCAAGTCGCGGCTTCCCTATACGTGTCCTCGCGCTCACAAGCATACTGCACAGCACGGAGAACTTAAAGACTAGAGATGCACCCTTTTTCACCTGTGCCCTTCAAGTGAGTGAAGGCCGTCGGACGACGAGAGCAAACACAACCCAGGAAACCTGAACGAAAGCGTCGATCCTAAGTGACATTCAATGAGTCCATGAATACCCGCTTAATTTCAGCTGAACACTAAGAAGCTCCGTGCGAAAACCAACTGCTGGGGCCAGATTTCGAGGCTTTGGCTTCCTGCTTCTGTGCATGATCCTTGAATTTACTCATTTGGTAAATACATCGACTTTGATATCAGTGAAAACTCACTTATCCATAGCCATCAATCAGTGAAAACTCATTACCTGACCTTGAGGGCGCTGGTTTGCATTTGTGGGCCATTCGCTGGCTGCTTAGGTCGGTCTGTTTTCGTAGGCGAATGATTTGTACGAATCAGGAAAATCACCGCAACTGATTCCCACAAGACCATTTAGCGGAGCTTCTGTCAGTGCAACCCGCAGTTTACTTCTGCGAACCGTTGAGTGAATCGCGAGGATATCCAGGTGAAACATTGGCGTTGACATCTGTGGAATGCTACCCTTTCGTGAGGGATCGTGATAACGCGCTGATGTGTGTCGATTGCGATAATGTGAAACGCTCCATCCGATCAACCATTTTCCACCGTTATCATCCAGAAATAATCTACAAAAGCCCAACAACCGGCGATTCAATTTACTGGCAGTTGATTAGTTGGTGATCAGTTGGGCGAGCTTGCTGAGTTGGGACACACCAGATCGCACACTGACGATGTTTACTCGCATGGTAGTCAAAGGCTCGCGAGCCAGCTCAGCAAATGGACCAATTACCAACTGATCAGCCAGTAGGCTGGGGATAGTTGGACAGTGGTAGTTGATCACTTGAGCTCAATCGAACTAACAATAGTTTAGACTTTCTGTCTTCCCTGGAGTGTAGTCTATATTGAGTCGGGTAGACGTTTAGAGAGACGTTTAGCTTGATAGTTCCCATCGGATGTACTACTGCCCAGCTATGAAGTACCTTGCTTCTCATTGTACAGGTGGCACAGTCGCTGTCCCGGTAACTATACCAGACAATGTTGCCGTCTGTGTGAAACCCATCGCAGAAAAGTAGTCTCAAAGGCACCACAATACTAGTTCTATAATCGATTGTCTCATGAGCTGATAAGATGTGAGCGAGGATTTATCTAGTTTGGCCTCCCAGGCCTAGCGTCATTGGTGATCTCGAAGGTTAATCTGCTCCAGTCACTGGCTGGCATAACGTTAACTTCTGATCCCACGTCTGTTGATCACGACTGATTGACCGGCTATGACGACTCTGAAATATTTATCCCGATCAACGATATCCTAACGCCAGTATTTCGGACCTTGAAGCGTCCCTTTGGAGGAGAACGAGAATCGAATATCTCCACCACACGGTAGGAATAATTTTGTGGTTCACCTGGCTGAGGACGACGTTGAAAAGGCAGCCAACCTTCAAAACTAGGCGTCCAGGTTTACGGGGTTGCAAATCCGTGAAGGTATCCTGCCTCAAAAATGTTTTTTAACCCAGCGACGTAGAGCGAGTTGTGCAATTCCCAGGTAAGCAAATAACCGAGGACATTTTGAATTGAGTCTCAGGTTGCTGAAGGTGCCGGTAGCAACATTAGCCAATCCAGCAACCAACGATCATAGTTACGTACGCAGATCCCTCGAACCATAACTAGTCGAGAGCCCAAGGATTGACAGGAATTGGTGGTGGGTCGCGAAATCCCGAAAAAAAACAAGGCTTTGCAACGGAAACAGTGGTACACTGTTTCAGACCGATCGGTCCGAGAAAAGTGGGTGTTAATGAAACGATCTTTGAAAAAGATCGGACCTCCATCCATTCACAAAAACTTCGTTCTGAGTCATAGGCTGAGCACAGCTAGACCCCATCAACTGACTCTGAAAGGACTGACTGAGACGTCATCAGTCCACCGTCGACGACGCCTCCGTCGGTTCAGAATGCAATTTCATCACTTCAGCGCAACCGAGCACCAGCTCCAGATGGTTTCCACCCAGCGCTTCAAAATATTTGGCGAGTCCGTCGTGACCAAACCAACCGTCCTACTCCAATGTATATAGATTAAGAGGGAAACGTCGACGGAATGAAGCGCTTCAACGGTGATCCTGATATTCACAAGGGGTGCAAAAAGTTTTGCAAAAACCATCGGGGCATTTGCCTAGTCGTCATAGCTTCCAAGTTCTCCTCTGGCTTATTCTACGCAGGTTTATCCGTCACCGGGAGAGTCCAATTGGCGGGAATCAAGGTAGGTTTCATCCTGATCGGGGTTACGTCGATCAAAGTTTCACTTTGCGACAAGTGTTGGAAATGTGCTACTCATCCCGACGACAAACGTTCATCGTCCTCGATCGTAGATATGCGTTTGACTCCATTGGTCGTCATAGACTGGCGGTGTCTAGTGACGTAAGGTGTATATTCTAAACTCATGTCCCTTTTAAAGGCTTTATATGCCTCTTCCCTTGAATGCTTACCTGTATACAGTAAATCCTCCACTGAGTTCATCACATCCACTGGTGTCATGTGGCGCTCTCTGTCGGCCTTTTTCTTCAGCTTCATTATTGATATGCTACTTGAGTTTTCTCCCTCCTCTAACATATCGGCGATCGAGGTACTTCTGGGGCTTTCGCTCACGTACGCCGCTGATGTTGCTGTACTTTGATTAAACTCTTTGGAAATTCAAGCTGTTCTAGACAACCTAATAAATCTACTGCATGTTTCGGTGTGAACTTCGCATTTGTAAATTACGAAGTGTTGGATGCTTGCAGGTGAACCGAGCCGTTCAGTGCATGGAATTCCATTGCTTCTCTGGGCGGATTTGAGCACGATTAACTGCCTGTGTTATCCCTTCCACCATAAGCCATATCCAAGACTGGACCCCAAAGACCTTGAACTTTTGTTTGTGAACTTTGCGCTTGAATTGCGTTCTTTTCCTGACCAGTTTTATTCCTCCGTTGTTTGCTCCAGTGATATCAACTGCTAAACAATTCACCGATGTCGCTAGCTCTTCGATGCTGTGTAACAGTCGAGGAGCTCGCTGAAGACAAATGCACCGTTCGACGTCGCATCTCTCTGAAGGATTCAAAACTGTCTTTGGTTCGGGATGACGCCCATCAGCTGTTGCTTCGCCTCACGCCAATCAAAGAAACACGAACGAACAGTTTCATTTTGAAGAGTCTGGGTTATCCAGTGCTTGAGCTGGATTTGCACAAACGCTTCCTTAGCCAAGGCAAAGCAACTATATCCCTGCCCGTGCATTCAGTACGGTTATTAATTAGCAATTGTCCCCCAGACAGGTTACGTCTTTTCCTCGGTACGTTACGGGTAAAGCTCAAGGCCACACAAACTGCAGCTCGACGCAGAGTTGAGCGGGATGCACCTCCTACTTCCTTGTCGTTGCTGGAGGAGGTTAGCCCACTTCGGCTCTCCAAGTCTGCAAGCCGTCCATTAACTCCTCCAGATCTCTCCGGAATTCCAAAAATAGAAGGTGAGGCGGTTCGTAACACTGGATTTTCGTAATCATACGATACTTCGCTATCCAGGCAGTAGCCCCAATAGGCCTCAAGTTAGCGTTTTCCCAGAATAATTTGTTGGGTTCTGGTGTTTTGGGACAGGATGCAGCGAATGATCTGGGTTTAGAGAGTGCTGGGAGAGGGGTTATTGGAGGACCACTTCAGTTCAAATTTGTCTTCACAGCTAGTAATCCTTCATTTGCAACACCCTTTCGGTGCCTGGCTGACATGCCACCCAAAGAAGGCACGAGGGCTGGAATACTGCCAGGTCGCCCAGGTCTAGATAGAGAAAGTCTAGATGAAGAGGTCGGGTTCGAACCATGAATCTTCCAGTCAATTAATTCGCGCCCTACCCACTTAGCCATTTCGCCTGCCGGTGGTTCACAAAAACTTACTTGAGTCCGATTTTGTTCTCTTTGCTTTCTAACACGGCTAAAGTTCGTTTTTATTGTACGAAACACTGTTCATAAGGTTACTCACGATGGGGCGAGATGGCTTAATGGCGCGAATTTACTGACCGGGAGGTCCGTAGTTCCAACTCGACATTTGCCTCTCAGCTTCCCCGGTCTAGGTTTTGGCAACTTGGCAGTATCCCAGCCATCGTGCTTCTTTCGCGCGGCATGGCAGCTAAGCACCGAAAGGGCGCTACTGCTGAATGGTTATCTTAGTTTACTCACGACGGTTTTCACTATTATTAGGGTCCACTAACGTTAACCGAGTTTCCACCAACCTAATAATCTACTTGAAGTAAAAAAATTTCCACTTGAAAATTCGCGGAATATACTAAATTGGTTATTTGCTATCACGGGAAAAGATGGTTTGTTAAGCTGGCGACCTCTCTTCAAAAGACCGCTTACAGTGGTGCTTTTTTTGCTCCATGATATCCTTGTTGTTTGATTCAATAGCGGACAGACCCTACCTTGGGTTTGGGGTGGAGGACGGCGCAAAGTAGACTGGGTGTTCTTAAGAAAGTGGACGACAGCATATGCTATTTATCACGTCTGTGGATGTTGGACACTCTGATATAGCTATAACGCTGAGATGATATATTTTAACTCATCACTAAAAGCCATCAGATAATGATATACACCTAGGCTCACTGTAGTGCAAAAATGGTTGTTCTGTGATGTGCGTTTGATTGTGGTTTCATTCTGGAAAGCCGCCTAATTGTCTGTCTCTCAATTCGTCCGTATAAAATAAAAAAAACAGGGAATTTTCTCCCACTCGAATATGGAGTTCCGCAGTCTGCTCTTCAGAAATAATTCAGATACCGGCCTGCCACTTTCGTTGCTTTTTGGATAGTTCAGCTGTATTGCGTACCAGATGCCTCATTCGGGTTTAGATAGTCCTTCGTTGGAATTTTTACGGGCCTCACATAGTATTTGTCATAATCTGAGGCCCTTTTTGCTGGCTTTTCTCAATTTCGTTATTCAGACTTTTCAGGAGGCATTTAAATCGGTGTTCGTATGGTTTTAGTAGTCCTTTCTGGCAGTGCTCCTCCGCTTGCTCTTTAAATACCTGAAAGGTGGCACTTCCTTTCTTCTATTCGGTTTTGAAATCTTGTGGAAGCGTGACTTATTAAAAAAGCTAACGGTTGGATCCTGCTAACGGAACCCCACCGGTCTGTTTTTGTGATTTTATTCTATTGTGCCTAATATACTACATGCACCACTGTCTCTGTCAAATCTGAATGAAGAAGCTAACCTTGTGATTTCTTTGATTTAGGAAATTTAGATGTTTTGGCTCCCGATGCCTGTTCCAGTGACGCACTCCGGGATGGCCGTTGTTCATTNAGACAGTGAAACGGATAGGTCGCTCGTTCAGTCATGTTGTCAGTCCCTTGAAAGATGGATCCTCTGTAACGACACAAAACGACCTGCAGATGAAGGTAGTTGAGTTGGTCAAACGAGGATCCAATGTCTTTTGTACAGGCGGTGCTGGTACGGGGAAGTCTCATCTCATTCGGCGGTTAATCGGTAAGTTTTGTTGATCAGGTTCTCAAACTGAGCTGATTTCCTTGTTGTCCAGAAGTGAGCTGGGTACCTTGAGGTCGACCTTTATTAGAAGTCTAAGTGACACTTCCATTTTCCTCCAAATCTCTGTTGATTATGGAACCGTGTTTTGCATTTATCAATACTCCAAGACAAACCTGGTGACATGGAGATTACGGCTCCACTGGCTTCTAAAACAGCGTAAGTTGACCGTGAATGCTGTGACATCGAAGGTGCTCTCCGGCCTTATCCGGTTGATTGAACACAAGGAGAGGCAGATCCATGAAAACCAAGCTGGGTTCCGTCCTGCAAGAGGCTGTATCGATCATATCTTCACCCTCCGACAGATTCTGGAACAGCGACACTGCTTCCAGCAACCAACAATGGTTGTTTTTCTTGATGGGAAAACTGCCTTTTACTATGTGGAATACCAAGCACTATGGCAGTGTCTGTGAAGCAAAGGTGTCCCCCATAAATTCTTGACCCTCATTAAGGAGCTAGACGAGAAGTTTTTTCCTGAGTTCACCACATTAAGTGGTTTCCGACAGGGCTGCCCTGTTTCACCTTTCCTTTTCAACTTCGTCATTGATACGATCATGGAAGACTCACTACCAGCCTCTAATGCCTGTGGGGTCGAAGTGCTCCCTGGAGCTCCGCTCACAGACGTCGAGTACGCAGACAACATAGCTCCTCTGGGATCTGACCCCGTGGTAATGCAAACAATATTAAATAATCTAAATAATTCTGCCTCTAGGTTCGGCATGCATTTCACACCTGCAAAGTGTAAAATGCTACTGCAAGGCTGGGTGGGTTCGAACCCTAGCCTCACGCTTTCGGATGAACCGATTGAGGTAGTAGACAAATTTTTTTACCTGGACAGCTGTATCAGTCCCGGTCGTCTGGCGAAAGATTATATTTCCATCCGGACTGGGAAGGCCAGAACAGCTTTTGCGAACCTACGTCACCTGTGGCGTAGGCTTGACATCAGCTTCTCTGTCAAGGGTCGAGTTTACAATGCTGCGGTGCGCTCCATATTACTATATGGGTCAGAAAACTGGCCGCTGCGCGCCGAGGACGTCAAAAGACTTTCAGTGTTTGACCATCGATGTCTTCGGAGCATTGCCCGAATCTGGTGGGAACACCGGATCAGCAATTCTGA
>NW_008751924.1:518562-552761 GCF_000715545.1 Opisthorchis viverrini | reverse complement strand
CATGGCCCAGTCGCGCCCTCAATGGCGCTCGTGCATCAAAGCTACTGCCTTTAATGGATAGCTCCTTTTCCAACCCCCCACTGACAGCGCTTGATTTAAGCATCAATTTATCAGCTCCCGCCTGCAATGTGCAGCTACCTACCCCCCCCCCCCAAATCATCGGTGAACGAAACTGCGGCAGCTACAACCACGTTACGACGAGTACGCGGTTATTACAACTGACAGTGATTCTGATGTGAATGGTGATCTCTGAATATCCTTGCATTGATCTGAACCACCTGATCACCCTTTTTCTTCCTGTGTGCAGTAGTTCGCATATGTTGTTCGAAGTGGTATGATAGAACCCGCGAGCTTTCTGTCTACTTTATGGACTAATAATATTCCGGAGCACAGGCTATTTTGAAAGCAATACTTTGAACGAATGCCCATGTTCTTATGCGCCCAATTAGCATTTTGGTGAAAGTGTGGGATCAGCATTTAGTCAGAAGGGAAAAAAAACCTATAGAATCACTGTACTTTCGAAAAAGGTTCGTATATTCCCTTCATAGTTGATACTATTCCATTAAAAAGTGACATGGTCCCACCGACAGCCCTTTCATTTTCTTCCATCAGTGACTATCTAGCGAGAATAGCTATGAACACTTGAGGTTGTCCTCTTAGAAGGGGTTTGGATTGGTGGTTGGGCAGTAACGCCGCTGCATCCCTTCGTAATATGGATTTGCTACCGCTGTCATATTCCAAAGCAGTCTCTTAGCTCTAAGTCTATCATTCTCTAATTCCACTCCGTCGGGAATCGTGGTTCTGACCTTTAGGGCCACTTTGCAAGCTGTACATCGTATTTGCCTGATGTCTTTGCTGGAGAAATTAATGTACGAAAATCCAAACCGAACCATCGTGTCAGATCACTCCGTTATCTCTTGGTGAGACGTTGGTAGTCAACGCAAATGTAACCACACTTCCCTTGAACAAGGTTTGTAGCTGATGATGGTGATGACGGCATCAGTAAGTAGTTTTCTTATCCCTTCCCATGTTGCATTGTCAGTTGTCTAAGTAAAACAATAATCACAGTGAAGTTTTATTGCACCACATGTGTTCCCCATATGTAATCGCGTTACATTCTTTTATGAAAGCCTGAAGTGCAAATTAGCCGCAACTCTGAGTGTAGTGAACTTCATTTTGTTGAGTTTTTTCACCAGTACTGAGGTCAATTTCGTGATGATTGTCGAAACACAATGCTGAGTATGAGAATCCTTTTGAATCGTTTTTAGCTTTTTTAGTCCATTCGTTTGCAAGTTATTGTGGTCATTTCTTCGTTTTTTCTTAAGTTGATACCAATGATCGATAACTAAACATATGCAGCTGTTTTTACGCGGATGTCTTTTGGTGCTGCATTGACTCTGGGGGTCCATGCCTAGTCTCCATGGTATGTAGCAGAGAGGTCTGAGTTCCAAAAACATTTAGTTTGGTAAGAGCAGTGAGAGTGACTAAGTATGTGTCCTGTTTTTAGCCGATCTTTCCAGCGTCGCGTTTCACGCGTACTCCAGTGTCTTCAAAGTGAGAACTCTTCAAGGACGCGAAGCAAATCGCTGGTTTTTGTAGTGAGTAATAAGATGCTTTTTAAGAGTTTTTCTTCACAAAAGCGAACGGTTTGAGCTCACGGTATCCGTATTAATATCTGTATTACTATCCATTACTTAGCGAAACCTTCCAGGAAAATGTATTTGGTAATATTTTCGTCCGTAGTCAGTTGTTATCGCTCTGAGCGTAGGCCTCCCGCGTTGTGTCAACACAAAGCTTCCACTTCTTGCAGCTAGGGCAACATGCGGTGTGCCGCTAATTCATCTCATTTGTCTGGATTCTTCGAGATCCCCACACCATTTGGGTTCCTAGAATGTATGCACATCAAATAGTTTCTTCAGAGAATCTAAAATTATCTAGTCTTCTGCACTTGTAACTATGTTACTGCTGACTTGTTTTCACCAGTGTTCCTTTTTTGCACATTCAACGAGCTAGTGTGGTGAGGAACAGCAGGACGAAGACATTTTCTCGTCTTCGATTATTCGAGACAAAACTGCGCCATCTCCGTATAAAAGTAGTTCGCACGTGCGTGTCAGGTAGTGATTCGTAATCGTTTGAGCTCCAGTTGAAGCTTGACAGGTTGAACGATTTAGTATGCCCAATTATCGTCTACCGAAGAAAGCTGTGTAGTCCCACTCCGAACCCGTATCGACGAAAGGCTCGTAATAGACGGGCTGTCAATTGACAATGCGAAAAAACAACTGCTACCGTTAATTTGAGCTCGCACCTTCCTGGCTGGGTCTACGTGCTTGTCGTTGCCCGTGACTGGAAACCGCACAGAACATAACACGCAATACAATCCCATTGCAGTCACCCTGTTGCTTGTTAGCCAGACTGTCCAGTTAGAACCTATCTTTCGTCGTACGGAGGGTCCAAGTTGGGTGGAGTTTTCGCAGGGGATGATCAGTCGACGCGAATGCTGGCCTCTTGATCCAGTATTCTTCTCAGTAGCGTGTATTTAAATACCACTAGACGGTGTGAGATCCCACCCTTGTCAGTTTTCCATGGATACATAGATATTTCGCGATAAATTTAATCATCCCCTTTCCACCCTATCTCAACTATGACTTCATTCTTCGTGGTTGTACTACATCAGTAGCGATCAATCGTATATTGCTGTCGATGGTGAGAAAAGGCGGTCGGTTTCGTGGCTAATTTCATGTCCCCTGCTGCGCCAGCTAACGTTGAACTCTAGGTTTGTACTTGCTATTCATAAAATTCGGAGGACATTTTGGATTAACTTTATAATAGGGTACTAAAACGGGACCAGTCTTTCGATAATCGCACGGTGTCTTCATCCAGTTCTCGCATGCATGACATTTCACCTTTGAAACTTGCTAGTAGTAGCGATCGTGGTGGTACTGTTTCTCGTCGTCTTTCTACAAAGGTAGAAACACCTGGTTAATCAAGAAAAGCGCGCACCCTCGTTAGGCCTCAATCGGTACCAAATTGGACTAGTGTACTCCGGAGACAGCTGTTGATACTTTTTCTGCGGAGTAACAACACTGTTACTGGCGTCCAATGCATTTCCTTATTCTTTTCTTGAGGTATTCTCCCACCAGACTGCACTGCAGTCACTGCTAGCACAGGTACGGCAGCCAATCTCATCGGCGGTACTACCATCCATGCATTCAGCGGCGTCGGTGCTCTGTTGTCCTCAGAAATAGTGGATTCTGAGGAATCTACGCAAGCCTGGTTGGCTGCATTACGTGCCCGCCTGACAGCCTTACCGGCAGTCAACGGACGCTGGCGAAAAATACAGCATTTGATTATCGATGAGATCAGTATGCTCAGTTCTCAGCTGTTTACCAGGCTGGACCTGCTTGCCCGAGAAACGCGGTGTCCAGTGAACGACAGCAAGAGGGAGGTGGTGCAGCGGGCATTTGGTGGACTTCAGGTTATCGTTTTTGGTGACTTCTATCAATTACCTCCTGTGAGCAAGCAGGTGAGTATGCCATTCTTCACCAAACTTTTTTTACTTAATGTTGAATGTTGTTCCCTGTTGATGAATAGGTCTGTCACAAATTAGTGGATTGGGGGGCTTGAGAATAAAAATTTTACCGTGAAATTTCAGCAACGCTCGTCTTGTGCGAGGGCTGACTGTTTTCAGAAGTCGTACACGTATGTGATACGTATTTATTCCCGTCTCTGACTGTAAATCTCAACGGAAGATACAGGATCTTACACATCTTTGGAAATGATGCCATATATGTTGATTTTACTCGTTGCTACAAATTGTTCGGATAATAACAAAAATATTTAGTGTTGGCAGAGTTACTTTCCTACTCACTCTACTTTTTTGCGGCTTATGCTGTTGGAGAATAAGCAGGTTAGGTGGATACCGCAACTGCTCACATCCGGTGATCTGCAAGAAGATCCACGCATGTCACCACTGAGTCTTATTGCCAACCTCAGACGTCGGCTTGACCGATTTGACAATAGTCAACCAGTCATCTTCCCCACTCCAACCCTTACATAAGTGTTCGTTTTTGGCAACCCGCGTCACAAGCCTGTCATCCGTTGTACCTGTGAGAAAATGACTAATTTGATGGTCCACTAATGATTCTGATTGACTTGTGTGATGTGCTTCCCTTCTGGTGTCACTACTGAAGGGATAAATCAATCACTTGACGAACCAGGCGTCCCTTTTGGTTTTTGTTTGTTCTCTTGGGAAGGGAAATCCGATGCAAACTAGGATATTGCATGATTTGGGAGTCCAATAAATTAAGATTTTGTTATTATACTGGCTTGAAACGAATAATTCGGTCACAAACCCTCGCTACAGTAGAGTTCATTGGATGAAAAAAACTCAAAAAAGGATAGAATCTATTCCGTAGTGATGGCGTGCACAGCAATTGGTTAATGATTGAAATCCAATGTCGTTTTGAGGTGAATGAATGAGACATTGCACGTTCCCTGACTTATGATTTTGGCCGTTCACTTTCCCTATATCACAATTCCGGAACTTTCGTTTTCAACCGCAAGAAATTCCGTGCTGTCTACTTCGAAATCATACATACCTGAAAAAGATACATGTTCATGGACTGTTTTGTTTGCTTGGATGACCGTTGTGTAAATATTTAAGATAGACACTGAAGTTAGAAGCGGAACGTTTGTACCGTACACTACAGGTTTTGTGAAGAGTTCTGATAGTGCTTTTTCAACTGACTGAATTGAAAAATTAGTTGTCAACCCGATGAAGGGATTTTTGATCAAGTCCATTAGGTAGCAGCATATCTTTGGTCAACGCGGAGTTAGTTTTTGGGCGTTCATGAATGAACTTGCTGTGCGTGGAATTATCCATTGGAAGATGACTAAACTTAAATCCTTAGAGTAAGGAGGAGAGCAAACCTGGGGGACGTAGGTCCTTTAAATTATTACTATTCGTTCTTTTCTCACCAGAATGACGAAGGCGTCGCTTATGGCAATTCTCAAAATATGAGTGATAGTTTTGCGGCCAGTTTTTTCTCTCGGATTTTCGTGATCAATTCCGATGGCTGTCATCAGCAGTCAAAGTTTTTCAGTGGTATTTATTTGATTTAAAATAGGTATATAGTAGAGGATGGGCAAATCCAAGCAGACATCCTTCCGTACGTGTATCCGCCTCGCCGTACTGATAGTTGTCTCATTAAAGTCAGGTAATTTGTACGCCTCTGGTCACGACCAGAGTTCAGCTGGCCACTCGACCTTCATAATCACACCTCCAATACAAACGTAGGACAGTTTAAAGCTTCAGTATTTTCAGTGGCAGAGAGCATGCCGTTGGTGCGCCACTTTGATAGTCATCATTGGTCATAGTGGGTAATCCCCTCACTAGCTCACAAATCTCACACGAACCAGGAACAATTGACTTTGTGGAGTGACGTGAATAAATCCTCCAGGAATACGACGAGCGTTACTTTCGGGATCACTGTTCAAGTGTGTCTTTTATTAACATGATGCATTCAAGTAAGTTCTTGTTAATTATCAAGCGGTGTATGGATTGAAAAAAGTGATGATCATCATAAATTACGATAGACGAAATTATAACGAGCATTACTGGCCATATGTTTGTTTTATTATGCTAAGAACGGTGGATCCTTGAGGTTGGAGAAAATGTTGGGTATGAATGAATATATTATGTTGTATGACTGGGGCTGAGTGAGGTGGATTTCATGAGATTTTACAATGAAGTCTCAAAGGCCGAAAAGTATTTTTCGAAATGTTCGTCCATAACAGCATGGAGTGGGGTGGGGTCAAATATTCTTTAGCCAAGCGCGTATAATATTGCTCGGCGAAGGGCGTTTTGTACAGAAATGTATATGTCATTTGGTTTTTTGGTTGATCCCCGACAAAGGCGAAGCAACGATAGGATGCTGTCAAAAGTGGTGGAATGACTATTATGGTGTGGCCCGTTTTCCGGAAATTAAGGGGGGCAATTGTTCTAGTGCTGCCGTCGCTAGTGAAGCGTCATACACATGTTGATCTTTGTATTACTCCACTCGCGGTTGACTCATTGGTTGAAAAGCGCGGCCAATAATAATCCACTGTTTGATTTGCAGTTATGAGAACAACCGAAGCATTACTCCTGAGAGTTACAGCTACGTCTTCTGGTACACATTTTTTCCAAAGCCCACGTCAACTTTCATCACCAGCTACATTCTGAGCACGGTTGCTTAAGGATTCAAATCAGTCAAAGCTTTCAGCGTCCAAATACTTGCAGGAGTATTATTATCAATGAATAGTACTCTAAGATTAAATGCCAAATGAATTGGAATACGACAAGTTAATGAGCAGCCGTCAGAAGATGTTCAGAACAATTAAAGAGACTATACTAGTCCACCCTAAATGAATAGCCGGTGTTTCGCGAACAGTGCTTCCGTCAATAGTGAATGTTGCACTTTGAATAACTAGCAATTAATCCTCATAATGTAATGGCGGTACCATAACAAAGCTGTGAATAATCTTCCGACCGTATTCGATTCGAATATGCGTGATGTACACTACAAATTCATGAAGAGGTACCTGCCGTCCTACAGTTGTCATGTGACAGCCATCTGCAGAGAATGTCGGTCAACCTTTCGAACCACAAACTGTGCAACGTTGTGTTATCACTGAGGTGCTGTAGGTTTTTCAGAGTTTGATTTTACTCCCTAGGATAACACATTCCCGAGAAGAGTACGTGTGTAGTCGGTCCCTAGAGGGCGCTCTGGATGGATCTGTTATTCATGTGTTTTTCTTCCCTCTCACAGAGTAAAACGCAGTTTGCCTTCGAATCACCTAGTTGGAAAGCTTGTCGTTTTGCATGCGTCGAGTTGGTTCGTTCATGGCGGCAGTCGGATGATCCTGAGTTAGCTAGAGTTCTATCGGTTACCAGGGAAGGACGCTGTCCGGATTGGGCTCGCCAGTTGCTAATGTCTCGGTGTCATTCCTCTTCGGACGATAAGAACAGTGTGAGGAAGGGAGGCCTAGTCGCAACTCGACTGTGCACTCACCGAAATGATGCAGAAGCTTGGAATATGCAAATGCTTGCCTCTCTGCCAGGTATGTCTGTAACAGTCGATGCTTCACATCATCGGCCGAAAAAATATTCAGTTTTGTCGACAGAGAACACTCATATATTCTTTCTATCATCGACTCTCTGAGTCAGGTAGGTGCGCGAAAACAGCTGAAGCAAGCAGGCTAGCTTCTGTTTCACCTAACTGCTGTAATCTACCAAGCTTTGTTGTACACTGCTTTTTTAGCGAGCGCCGCAGTTTGAAACTTTTGATGGTTCAGATGTTGGCCTCAGAACAAATCTGTTTGCATTAGACGAACGAACTGGACGGCTTTGAGTTGTCGGGAACTTTAGTTGAATGTCTAGTTTGAATACTACTTCCATAGCTCTATTCTTACTCTTGTCTTGAGCACACCGATTTGGGTTGACAAGGGTTTTCTCATCTAGGGTGATTTTTGGGCTATACGTCAGTGAAGCTTCAGCGTCAACACTGATATTGCTATCAACGACTATATGCACGGATGAAGTGGTTGTGGTCAGGCCCTTTAAGCTTCCGCTATGGTAGCGTCTATAAACCAACAAAATCATACCGGCGAATCAAAGTGCTGTACTTGTGGGATTATTTTCTCCCCGGAAACCTAATCCCTAATATATCTGCTTGATGAGAACCTAGCAGGTGGATTCTCGGATCTGCTTACCAAATCTGAAGTTAATACTTCAATCCCACTTTTGGTTACTCATCAGATATCTCTAAAAATCGATGGTTAGTTAGAATAAACAATTCCTCCATTGACGGCCAGTGGATTAGTTCAACAAAGCGGTAGTCATCAGCATCACAGACAGCATAACATCGGTGTTCAACACCGATGCTTAGCTGCCGTACAACCATGGTTTATTTGGAAGGCTTATTGTGAAGAAAAGGATGTAATGGATGAAAGGGACTTGGCGCTAGTCTACCACAATCATTCCGAGATGCATACCCCTCAAGACACTCATTTTAGACAACCTGAATAGAAACTGACGACAGGAACCCCAATGACAGCGATTAGCAGGCATAACCTGCAGCGTCTGAAGGACATAGTGGATATTACGCGGTCCCCAACCTAAAAGGCGATTCCACCTGATAGCATCCAGACTTTTCGCGGTCTCTTTCCGTTATATCTGACTGCTTTTCCAGCTCGGTGCCCGGGGCGACGGTTCCTCACGAGCACACGGTTTCCACCCCGGAATATTGGCTTCCCTCTTGTCGGTGTTGATGAACATAAGTTTTTGATAGGCGATGTTGAAAGATGCAAGCGATCGATCCAGTTCATACCCAGGAGATTAAGCCCACAAGCAGCAAAGTAGACAATACCACAATCACGGTGACCTGTTATCTCTATCTCACAATCGAATTCACCAAGTAATTGAAGCTTACCATCTGAAGCATTTCTGGCAGTGTTCATTGTCGGTCTGAGTTCCGGTGATCCGATCTTCCTCCAGGTGCACCGGGAAACAATCGTAATATCGGAAGCCTTGTCGAGCTGCAATCAAATCGTACTTTCGCTTGCTCTGATTGTAACGTACTTGCGACGAGCATCAAATGTTGCAAGTATTGAGTTAAAGCGGGGTTCTAACTGGCTGTCACGAGCTGCATATTGAGGGGACGTTGTCTTTCTGGTCAGAATCTAGTGGAGTTGAGGGTCTCACTTGATTTCGGGCATTTAGTGGTTACTTTCAGGAATTTGATCTTCCTGATGTCTTCGTACTCCTCTGCAAGGTGAAAGGTTGGACACCTCTCTGCATGCGCCACTCTGAATCGGGCACGGAGAACAGCACTCTCTTGGGCTAAAGATGGTTCGACATGCGTGGTTCGACATACATGGTCTAATAACCGCAGCTTCGATGGAACCCTCTGTTGCACAACCGAACATTCGCTTTCTAATTGCCTCCTTGCGGATTCGCCGACACCTATACGAGTTGCGGTTCTGAGACAACGAATCATGAAGACCCGAAGACGTCTTAGTGATGCTGCTCGAAAAAACGAAGTCCCAACCATATATTGTTGCCTGTTACATATCCCCTAAAATTCAGGTATATGACAGTTTGATGCCATAGGTGTCGTAACTAAGCAAGGGTGACACAAGAGATTCGTGCATTGGCCTCATCTGTCACACTAAAATCAGAACTAATACAACTTCCAAGATACGTACATCGCCCCACAACTTCAATTGCCTTCTGTTGGGTTGTAAGTGGCGTGTCCTGTGACTGCATATCCAGAAGCGTGACCTTACATTTCGTGGGTGCAAAGCGCATGCCAAAGTAAAAGACGGAATGACTTTGGTCCGTTCATCCAAAAACACCTGCGCCATCTCTTCGAAGACTACATATTATAGATCGATAAGGTTTCCGTCGGCAGCTATTTGGACACCAGAGCTTTGGAGTTTCTTCAACGCACGTCTCATTTTGTCGCCCAATACGAAATTAAATAGGAATGGAGAATGGACACCTATGAAGGATATCTCTTGGTGTACGGAAGCTTTTGGGGAGCTCTCCGTTCACTCCCACATGCCCGGAAGTTTGTGAATACAAAGAACCTACTATATTCACAAACTTCCGGGGTGTTCTTTGATGGGCAAGCATGTTGAGGAAAACATCAGAATTTCAGGAATACTATAATTATGGGTAGTTTATATTTATGACGTTGTTCTGACACCCGATGAAGTGTGAAGATTTGGTCAACGCAATCCGTAACCTATTGGAATCCAGCTTGCTGCCTTCGTGTCAGTGTTTCACGAGCCATCTTAAGGCGACGAAGGACCAATGAAGACAAGAGTCTCGTCACGACGGGTCAAACTGAGCCTCTTGTAATTTCCACGCCCCTTTGTTATCGCTGACTCCCGCTGGTTGTCTTGGTCAGTCTCGTTTTCCCAGGTGCGGGCAAACAGATCAAACAAACGTTGACTGAGCACTTCAACGCGATTTCGGAACAATGCGGCTGGGACATCATCCATACCAGAAGCTCAGTGGCGCTTCAGAACACATGCATTCGTAAACTTCTGAGGCGTTCCAAATTCATCCAGAGTTCTACTTTAGCTGTGGGACCCAAATGGGTGGCCACGAGAATGTTTGTTTAGTGCTCAGGTCGGGTTAAGGCGGCTTCCTTTATTAGAATCGCACCATTTTGATCCTTAATAGTTTTGCCCACTTAGTTTCCGGGGTTCGGTCGCATGGATTAAATGGAACTACTTTCTGGCATTCCCGTCTTTCTGGGCCTCTTTCATTTCCTTGGCCCTCTAGGTCCGTTAGGCTTCATGGTCAGTGCGCACGCTCACTTTCACTTGATATCTAGTAATGTATCGGATCAACTGATGTTCGGGACCGGCCGAAATGTGCTTCAGAGATTCCAGTAGCACCACTGTTCTTTCTGATATTCACTACTTCAGCGAACCTGGTGGCACCTACAAGCAAAGCTCCAAACGCTGCGTAAAGACGTGGCGAACTTATTCCAGCACGAATTCACACCCAACGGTGGAGCACTTGCAAAACAGTTCAGACAAAGATTCTGATAACTACGGAATCCGTCACCCTCACAGTTGCTAAGCGAGTTGTCTTAACCTTACGTGGCCCTGAATAACTAAGGGAGAAACGACTCCGGACGAGCGCGTGGTCGGAATCCACCAATATGTTCCATAACGCGCGGCGTTCCGTTATCGAATCGCGTGATGAGTTTGAGTTCGTCGCCGGCACCCCGTTGGAGGACACCATGTGGCCAAACGACTTTGGCTATTTTGGAAGCTAGTACTGCATACGACAGCCTGCGGTCAATACATATTTGATCCAACTCATTTACAGACGTTGCCAGACGAACCGCACAGACAGGACTATTAACGAGCATCCAGTCAACTGAAGGACGATACGAACCTCTGCACAACTTGCCGCAGCGGCCTCTGGATCGTCAGAGGTGCACAACCTGAGGCGAGTGGAGAGTAGTGGGATAGCTAGCTCTTCCACTGTGCTTTCATCTTGAATTCTTGTTTCTGATACTAGGTACAAAACAATATCACGCGAACTCACTGTGAGAGCAACAGCAGCTGTCAAAAGTGAAACGTTGCCTAGCAATAAATCCATCGATTCACCAAGCCTTTTTGCGAATAAGTTGGGCAAGTTCGTCAATTAATAATCAATTTTTATCACAGCACGGTTTGGTATCGTACGACAAAGAGTCGTCGTTTTGTTTGCGGAAGGCCTGACGTCATACACGTATATGATCAACTCTGAATTTGGATTTGTTTAATTTGAATTGACACTGGATTTACACGTGTTCGCTTATCTCAGTAACATGTGCGATTTAGGTTTTACGAACCAAAAATGTTCCCAAGGGCACGTCTTGGAGTCTTAACGAGGGCAGTAGGCCAGATGTCATATTTTAGTGTCCGTTTTCGCACAAAAGGCTTCGCCGAATTGAACTCCTGGGGCCAAAAAACACCAACTGCCAACGAAACCGACCTTGGTGTCATCAACTCTCGTAGATTTGAAACCAACTACCATTTCCGGAGTGTTACGTTACCTTCTTACGTCCTGGTGTTTGTGTCATTTTAAACGCCGATGTTCTGGATTGGTAACAAAGCATTTGCATTCCGTTGTCACGCCCAGCCGACCCCAATATTTTTGGTGGAATTTGTCTACTTCCTTTTGACAGTAGTTGAAAATTAAAAGAATATAGTGCTTTGCCGGGCGCTGAACGCGCAGTCTCCATAACAAGGAGAAAGATTGGGAGAAGTCTTTCTGTCTTCGCTAAACATGAGCTGCTTGAAAAATTTCATTAGCGCCGAGATGATTGTAATTGTTTTACGTAGGGGTGTGTTTCGACCAGCCAGATTCCACTTGCTTCAGTCATGTCAGAAATTGTAACTTGCTCATTCTTAGGTGTAGTTAGTATATTCCCAGATGTGGAATTCCATGGGTGAATCCAACGGAGTTCGCGTTCATAACGATTAATTTGATGAGGCCATTATTGATGACGTACTCGCCCGGAATATATTATGTTTATACAACAATGTTTTCTATCCGAATGAGTAATTACCGTGTTTGGTAGCCTAATAATCTTCAGGTGGGGGGCTGATAGGGAGTTTTACACTCTTATGCAACGGGAAATTAGCGTTGAGACTCTACTGCAAAGTTTATTCATTTGCTTAATTTCGATACGCCAGACGGGATTTGTATGAAACTAACTTGATAATCTTGAGCGTCAATGTCTAATCGGTGCATCTTTGACGCACACTTCTTCATGTTGAGGGCACTGTTAGTCCCACAGCCTCATGATCTTAAGATATCGCATTTATGAAGGAAAACAAACGTAGCATTCGCTGTTTTACTCTGTAGTCTGCCCTGCAGGATTTCATGAGTCTTACCTTCTGTGCTCATCCCCTCTCTCTCTCTGATCATTTCAAGGAAATGCCAAAGTTTTCCGAGCCAAAGACTCTTCTCCAGCAAGTTCCAAGCGTTTGGACCTAATATGCCCTGCTCCTCGAGCTTTGCATTTGAAGGTTGGTGCCCAGGTAGGTACACTAAAAGTTGTATATTCATGTGCTTGGTACATCCATTCAGTGCTGATGGGTGTGGAAGCTCCCGTTTTTTTACGTATGCAAATTCAATGAGGCATAGTGGAGCAGGAACTGATGCACAGATCAGTCCCCTCAGGGTGCGTCATCTCATCGGATCAAACAAGTTTTTCATAATATAGCATTTATTGAGTCACACATGACCTGGCATGCGAATGTTTGAGCGACCGGCAACTCGAATAGTACATCAGGGTGAAGTGACCGTATTGATCGCATCAATAATCGTCATGGCACAAAAACTAACACACGAGCCGCCGTTGCAATCAATGAAAAGTGCATACGTGCAGTTCATACCTGTAAATTGAGTGAAGTCAAACCAAAGGTGAGACCGTTTAGTAAGCATAGTGTGCGAATTCCACGGTAAATTAAAACCAAGTGACAAGGTATCTGATGCGCATAGCTCTGTAGAAACCGAGGCACAACGGCACAAACGAGGTCTACCCGCTCAAAGAAAAACCTTTGGGTTCTTTAGTTACACGGTTATCGAGCATATCGTTCAGCTGTAACACCCTTTCCGTGCCTGGCTTCCATGCCACCCTTAGGAAGCACGCTATTCCTCAGTTAATAGAGAAAATGGAGTATAGTGCCTAAAAGTTGAGGGGAACGGCAGTTGTGTTTGGTAGTCTGATGAAATTTCCACGCCAAATTCGGTGAAGCAACGGCGCAAGTAATCATCCGTTGTGGGACTACAGACAGTGCACATTTTTGCGTTTCGCGCGACGGAGTCGCCGGTTGGATAGTTTCACCCTTTGGGTTGAGTTTTATGATACGGTGAGTGGAACCGAATATTTCAGGACAGTAAACTGCGCTTCTGGCTACCGGCAGGTCGAAAAAGATGGATAAAGTACCTATTGAGAATTTCATGTAGGGATTTTATAGCCTTTTCGGTTACTGAATGGTGCAGTCACATTTAAGCACCATATGTACCTGGTGTTCCGTAGATTGGCATCCACTTTCGCTCTTTAGACAACTATCTAGCACACCGTAGAACTGTAAAGAAACACCTGCAAAGCCTATCAACAGATTTTGGAGGAGATCCAAAGTGTGTGTCAAACTTAAACCTGGAAAATGTAACTTCATCATTTTCGAACTAATTTTCATAGGCTAGGTGGAATAAAGACTAATCTAGATAAGGTCACCGAACTATCTGACTTTAGCAGCACTATGCTGAACTGAGGAATTCTTTGGGCCAGGCTTCCCATTTTCGTCCGTTCTTAGGCGAATTCCTGGGGTTACTACGTCATTAACTGCAGTCGGATTGTATTACGTTCTCTCAGATATTACGTATCTCTATCCCTTGAATCGTAGGTTATGTTGTTGCGCAATTTGGACACAAATCGAGGACTGGTCAATGGAGCGCGTGGTGTAGTGGAACGTTTAGGTGGAGATGGTGAACCCCCACAAGTTCGATTTTTCCTAAAAAGGCTGGGCTCCGGAAGTGAGAAAGACCACACAGTTTTGCACACAGTTCAGTACGAACGATGGAACCTTCGGGTTGATGGTACTGGACACGTTGATGCATACCGACGGCAGCTGCCTCTGAACCTCGCCTGGGCAGTGTCCGTCCACAAGAGCCAGGGTATCACTCTGGACACTGCGGAACTGGCCCTGTCAAAAGTGAGCGGTGTTATCTGACAGCGCAGCAAATTTAGATAGGTTTTGAATTTTGAGCGATATGCTAGTCTATGTTAACCACGTTTCTCACTCTACCCCCAGTTCGCCGTGCTTGCCAATGTTCCATCTGTCAGATAAGTCGTGACCTTGACTTTTTCCACGAATTTTGTGGCATGTTGAGTATTCGGTTCATCAGCGTTTCTATTCCACACGAAAATATTATTGCATGATATTGCCACAATTTGAACCGATAGCGAAATCGGTTGTGTAATTCATTTAACTGCTCTTTAGGCTACACGACTCATTGATACATCGGCACCAAACAGGGAGACAGTAAAACGAATATTCTCTTGAGGAAACTACTCAACGTTGATGCATACCGACGGCAGCTGCCTCTGAACCTCGCCTGGGCAGTGTCCGTCCACAAGAGCCAGGGTATCACTCTGGACACTGCGGAACTGGCCCTGTCAAAAGTGAGCGGTGTTATCTGACAGCGCAGCAAATTTAGATAGGTTTTGAATTTTGAGCGATATGCTAGTCTATGTTAACCACGTTTCTCACTCTACCCCCAGTTCGCCGTGCTTGCCAATGTTCCATCTGTCAGATAAGTCGTGACCTTGACTTTTTCCACGAATTTTGTGGCATGTTGAGTATTCGGTTCATCAGCGTTTCTATTCCACACGAAAATATTATTGCATGATATTGCCACAATTTGAACCGATAGCGAAATCGGTTGTGTAATTCATTTAACTGCTCTTTAGGCTACACGACTCATTGATACATCGGCACCAAACAGGGAGACAGTAAAACGAATATTCTCTTGAGGGAAACTACTCACAAGTTTGCTGAAAACCCATCGATAGCTTAGTACCGGTTTCACCCATCTTGGGGCTCAAGTAGGCGCAGCCTGCGAGTTTCCGTCAATCTTATGTTCTCGTTAAACCCACATTTCATGTAAACTCTGTGTAAATTCAAGAGGAATTCGGAGACTCCATCGACCTAATGAGCCCCAAGAAGGGCTCGGCCACAGAAATTTTCAGCAACCCCATGAACAGTTTCCTTCAAGAGAATATACTGCGATATCAACTGAAACGTGGGGCGACCTTCGTGCAACACACCCAGCTCGGATTCAGGTGTCCTGTGAAAACCAGGGTGATATGCAAAAGAGCGTATTTCGCTAAAACTAATATTGATTTGCGTCCTGAGAGGAAGGTTTAGTCAAAACACGGTGTTCGTCGTGTCGTAGCCGGATGACCTGAAACATGCAGCTCTATAAAGTGACAGCCGTTGATAACACCTGTAAATTCCCCGAATGAGAATACGGTTGGGGACTTACACATCTGAGTTTCGACCATCGTGCCGGCTAATGGAGCCTACTGCCATACAGACGAAGCCTCCTCCTGGGGATAAGTTACCTCTGCAAATATCGCACATCAGAGCCACTGACGCCCGACGAGACTGTCTTCGATCAGGACTGTGTTTCGAAGTTTGGAAAAGTCAGGAAATTTCAAATGGCTTGAACTAGTGGAGCGCAATCATTAATTCTGTCCACTTTTAAAGCGGCAGCACTTCGGACTTTGTTTGCCCCGTCCAACCTTACTGTACACTATCGTAGGTGGATGCACCAAAAACATGTTGAACTAGGTGGTTCGCTGTATATTGAGTGGGGTAGGGTTTAGTTCAGCTATCAGGATAAGAATCCGGAATAAAATACGTGACGAAATCGCTGTATAGTATAAGCGTATGGCAGTTGTGATGCCTCTTCCTCCAGAGCAGAAACCCATTAGGAAACTGGATTTCTCCCTCGTGCACAAAAGGAGCGAATTCCAGGAGCTGAAACACTTCCCGGTTCCACCAGTAGCTGATTTACCCCTCAATAAGAAAGACCATATTGGAAGTCCTGTTCCATTGACCCAGTCTTGCTCCAGACTTTCAAGTGGCAAACGGCATGAGCATGCATATGCCTTAGTGGCCCTTTTTTATGCGCAATAGTCCGGGACTAATCTATCAAACCCGGAATATGAGGTGGAGCAACAACAAATCAATATCTCTGAAGTTCTTAATAATTGTCATTATAGATGGTGGACTGTTATGTACTTTTCATATGCTATCGGCTTGGTCGAGGTCTCACACCGCTTCGTGGCAAAGTATATTATTAGTGACTTTTCCTTACCATATTTAATAAGGGCAACACCGGTGGTGTGTAGTTTTCAATTTCAGCGGCACGAATTTATTTGTTCGTGATGACTCAGTTGGGAATAATTGAGCACCATAAAAAGAAACGGCACATGCCTGTTGCGCGAAATATACCCCCTTATCCTAGAGCGGGGAGCGCCCGGTACGGATTTCATTGCTTCCCCTCTACGAAGGAAGGACCGCCTCTGTCTAGTAGACATTTCAACTTTTGGAGCTGTTTCCTTAAAGTACTTCTTCGGAATGTTGACGAAATGAATGGCCTCATGGCGTTCTGACTGTTATGTTAACTAGATAAGAATACCCAGTGCATCGAGTAACGCGACGTTGATCAAAGTTCGGAATCCCGGTTGCGTCCACACCCATTGCTGCTTGTCATTTCAGGTATTCGAATGTGGACAAGCCTACGTGGCACTAAGTCGCTGTCGCACACTATCCGGTCTGCGTTTGCTCGACTGGCGCCCAGAAGTTATTCAAGCAAATCCAAAAGTTGTCCAGTTCTACGCCATGTTGAGGCGGAATCAACAGGCTTTGGAACGCGGCGAAATTGAGAGTGATGACGACACATCTTTTTCTCCAATTAGAAGAGTGCGACGTCGTTAAACTCCCCCCGGATCTATTCCACGTGATGGCCCTCCACCACTTTTTTGAAGAAAAAAACGTGGTTATTTTTGTGCACGATAATGTACCTATCTGTGAAGGATTTAGTTATTCTTCTTATGACAAAAAAATTCATTAGCAAAAAGCGTGTTGTGTACAAAAACGCTTGCGACCAAGCATCACAAATACTAAATCGATTAGCAATAAGAAATTTAACATTAACCTCGCATTTTAAATTGAAAAACCGGTAAGAAGCATCATTGACAAGCAAACTCGCACTCGTCTTCTCTCAGTTTTGGAGAAGTTTGCGAGGGATATATAGCAGTAAAGAATGAAATATTTACAAGCAGACTTCCAAATGAGATACTCTTGAAAGACTATTTGGGTAGATGGCTTGTGGTGAAACAAATTTAGGCGATTCGGGAACATTCTGGTGTAGCGATATTGGTTTTACTAGAGGTCTGTGCCTCTCGCACTTCCGGCTAAGCGATTACTGTAGATTGCACCCAGTGCTCTCAAGTTTCTAGGTGGTTTATGGAAGGCAGTTGGCGAACTGACTGCTGAATGAGAGGACCGGGATTGTCCGGAGGCTGTAGTGACAGTATGAACAGGGCTTGGAACGCAGCTGGATGATTTAACCTCTCTGGAATTGGAATTACCCGTTGGAAGTAGGACTGGCTGTGAGTAGCGCTGCTGTTGCATAAAAGCAGTGGGGACATAACCGGGCTCGTAGTTGTCGAAACGAATCACCCGCATCCATTCTCTTGTGTCTTCGGAGACGGAAGGTGCCAATGTATAGAATTTTTCACCTTCACTGAAGGCCAGGTAGCAGGGTTCGAATCCATCAGCTGGAATGTGAGGGAAAGTTTGTCACAGATCGATTGGAACAATAGAACTTGATATACACGAGCTATTTCCATTCATAATTAACCGTAACTTTTTTGGAGTAGGGATAGTAAAAAAGCTACCGTATACATTCTATACCATAGGTCTGCGAATTAATCCAAAGCAGCAATATTGTATGGCTGAAGTGAAAGCTTTGGACTAAGCTGGTCTCCCTCAGGCAACATCCACCCCGGTCCGTTCTATTCGAAACATCCGGCACGGTGACGTATGGATTAACGAATTCACAGGGGGACATCGGTTTGTGGCACCAAACCGACCATAGACTACTAGGATTGAGGTGCTTATTCACTCCAAGCCAATAGCCCGTTAAGCCCAATTCGTTAGGAACAGACCAGTAGCTAAGTTAAAGATATTTCCGTTCAGAAGATCGATTGGCTCATTACAGACGGTACCGTTGAGAGTGAGTCGCATTCGGAAGGCTAGACTGTTTTCGCAGGTTTCTTTGGTAGTTAGCGACAAATTAGGGGCACAACACTCATTGGCGAAGAAGCCAGTGTTGGAGTGAATGATCTTTTGAGACCTCCAGGATTTATGGTGTCTCCGGCGGCCCCTCACAAATTTGATAGCCTTCCCTATGAGGTTCTAACTTCACTCTCAACGTCTTTCTAGATACTATCCCGGCATGCTACATTTGATATTTTTGAGTGCCAGGAACCAGGTATGAACTAGCTAGGCTATGAACCGTAGCATGCTTCAGGTATGAATTGAAACGTTGGTAAATTCAGCAACTCTGAGAAAGCGATGTATAAGATATTGCAGCATATCTATATCTTCAAATTGAAACGATTCTCTCCAGGCCCAGGTCTCCTTATCTGAACATCCTACAGCTAAAAGTGTGCTGAATCCGAACCCATACCGATGACGGCATCGGCAAGCTAAACGATCCTTCGTCAATTCTAAGGAACTGGATTTAGACGTCGTCCTTCTGAAACGTTTAGAATCACGAGCCGTTTCAATTATGTTGGGAGACAATCATGACAACAAATTCATACAGGCGTTTGAAAGGATATCCAGCTCGAAATTTCATGGGGTACGCATCGTTGATAAATCCTAATATGGACAAGTGTGCAAGGTAAATAGAGTAATCTGTCTCAGTGGCGGTAGTAATCTACAGATTGACTCCTATCGATGGAATTAAGCAGCCAAGGAAAAGTTGAAAATGCGAGAAAAGTAGTCAGTGGTAGCATATTTTCGTTTAATCGGTCTTCCGCATAGAGCAAGTAAGGTGCGCTGATGGAACCCACCAGTCTATCGACGCGACATTCACGACCTTCAAAAGCAGTTCAGCTGCTACGGACTGGTAATGAAAAATTTACCACTGATGAATAGTAGGAGCTCATGAGTAATTTGCATGCAGGTTGATAATGTTATTGCGTAGTTATGTGTATGTTCCGGACAATGAAAACTCTCAAATACTAAACAAGCGATCGCTGCCGCATCCTTATCCTACTTGGACGTGCCCCAAAGTACAGTGATTAAAACAGAAAAATGCCCACCGTGAAACTTAACAAGTTGACAGGTTTTGCACGAGGGTGCATCCTGATACCTCAATGCCCACGAGAAGTCACACAATAAAGCATGTTTCGTATGCACGCCAACTATCTTTGAGGAGGACCGTATATTAGTCTGATACAGAATGAGCAATCGATTGGATGTTCAAATATGGGTTTTATTTCCTTACGGACGCACGTACCTGCAAAGTCGTAAAGAGCAGTACATTCGCCGACAACAATGGCAGTGTCTTGAGACGAACTTAAACGGGATTGTGCCTTACGAGGAAAGTAGTGTTTGGATGAGTCGTCCTTCGGAGAGTTTTCACCGCGGCGGTCATATACTGCGATTCGTGGTGAACTTGGGACCACAGTGTTTTCCCGTTTTGGTGAACCGGCTGTAGAATGTACTGGCGATGTGTCTGAGTCTATAGTTCTTCTTGTCTGTATATGGGTAGCAGTTGGGTGTGTATTCACCGCATTCATACCAGAAGGCACCAACGAACTAGGGTCGCTTTTCTGAGAGCCAGTGTCATTCTCAGATTGGGAGATGCGCGTGGTGGAAATCGGAGGTGGTCTGGTGGGAGCACGGTTGGATTTAGGTGACAGTGATGTCGCTGAACTTAGTTCAGCCCGGTTTTCTGGTTGACAAACATTAGATAGTATTTTCGGTCTGCTTGAAACAGGTGGAGGGTTAGGTCTCGAATAAGTAATATCTGACTCATGGACTTCTGTAGTGGAACGTGGACCTCCGACATCGTGTGCATCAACTTTTCCACGCCCGTTATATTGTAAACCGTTCGTACTGATGACAGAATACGCGTAAGAACCAGCTTCTGGTTTCGCAAGCGGTGCAAGGTGCTTGGAACAGGAGGCGCTATTGCTTCCCTCGGGATCAATCTCAGTCGTGCCGTCACGTTTGATTCCCACAAGGACACGGCTCTCGGCATACGGACCAACCTTTATTTGGCTATCTTCATCGGATTCAAAACTGCTGTCGGAGAAGTCACTACTGTCCAGCAAATCGCAGATTCTGCTCATGTGTTGGGTATTCGGTTGTCCATCACACAGGCTGAAAACAAAAGACGTAACAAAAACGTAACACAAGTACCGATGAGGGACGGGGAGTGAGAACATATTTTTTTCCTTTACGCGGTCTCATTCATCCGTGGAACGAATAAGCACCTCATAAACAATGCGCATCAGCGGTGAAATACACAATGGTGTACACCAGCAGCTGTCCCGTGGTGAATTTTCAACTTTGAGTATATGATAGCTAACGATGTCGTGCAAACGGTGGGTGAATAGTGACCTGAAATCATATTGGCATTTGATTCGTACATGAGCTGTTACGACAGTGGTAGTGGTGGTGATTTCACAAGTAAACAAAGAAGGGGGCCTGTGCATTGAAAGATGTGCGGTTGAAACCAAGTTTAAACGTTTGATGACGAACCCCTGCGGGCACTCATTCGTTCAAGATTATCTAGAAAGTCTTTGTATTGACGACTTGGTTGTAAGATAGAGATTGATACACGACCAACGGTCTGGGGGGGGGGGAGAATATTTCGTCGGAATATTGCACGCAATACAAAACAGAAGCATCCCGATGACTAACCAAGAGGGTATTCTGTAGGGTAGATTTTGTCGTCCAGTGAAGTGGAGTCCGAAACCCCAGGAATATGAGTTAGAAAAACTACTATGGATTGAATTGTCCGCGGACCTTGGCAATTTCGTGAGCGTTTGATCACCAATCGAGGTGACATGGTCAGTGAGTCTGCAAGCATATCAGGTCCGAGTAGTCACTGAAAGGTATCTCCGTTCAAACTGTAAACACCTTTAAACAGGTAGTTTTTTATTGGTATTCGAAGGACACTTCGTCTCTGTGACGCAAAAGCTAAGGACGATACCCGAAAACTGGATTCGTCGGATTTTACAAGGATTCCAAACGAAGTTTGCTTGGAATGTAGACAAAAAGTGGATGAAAACTGACCAGCAAGACTTTCGAGAACGGTCATAAATGTTTATTTCTTCAGATTGAAGTGCATCATTTAGGATCTTGATGTGAAGATACAGTATCCTACTGGGTTTCCAGGTTCGGTGCAAACAACTGGAAAATCCTACACCCCTTGAATTATCTCAACTTGACATTGGATTATTTAGCGACGTGTAAATATGAAACAGACGGAAAAGGAAAAATCTCGCACAGGTTTACGGAAGAAGAAATAATTTTGAGTGCGATTGTGGTCAGATATTCAAAACAAGAAAAGGATTTAACCAACGAGTCTGTGTTGCTACTTCACCTGCTTGAATCCCAAAATGCAAACAGTAGATGTGGTTAAGCCTTCTACTAAGCTAAAGTATCAGCATCTGGGGACTAATTCACCTTAGAATCACGTTCACATGTCCAAGACAGACAAAAAGCCTATGGGGCCAGACGCTGAGGATCTACAGCTTTATCGCAAACGCCTGCACCTCCGAAAGCACACGATGTCCGCCCTAACAAAACCACAATAATTGTTTGTAAAAGCCACTGGACGGACTCGAATGCATCTAGACACCGAGGGATATCCAACTAACTGTTTCTCATTCCTTCACTGTGTTCTCCAGGACTATCAAACCATATATCCCTAGATTAGAGAAGAGGGAGCACGTTCAGATAACGAGTTCACATATGCGATATCCTCATACGCTGTTTTCTGAAGTATTTACTGGACTTTCTGCATCTAAATGCTTGAAGTCATTATTGCTTCACTACTTAATTTATGGCCTTCTGAATCAATGGCATGTATTTGGGCGCGAAGTAGCATCCCACATGGGTTAGGTCGGACAAACTAGCGAATGGATTGATAAGTGACAAGAAAGTATATGTGGGATCACCTGGTAATCGTACGCACGTCCCGTAAACCGAGTATAGTAAATTGTTTGGCGGGGAACGATATGTCATACTCCCATGGGAGTGATTCCCCATGCTGTCGTTGGATATATGCTATCTACACAGAATAAGTACTCGGTAAGAAGAATCTGAAACTGAACAGATGAAAATGCTTATCAATGACACGTGTTCGTGGCTCTGTGATCACCCATGAACGCTACTGTCAGAAATATCGACCTCATTTTCGGCGTAAGCATGGGGACCTTTTCGAATCACAGTTAATTGCATTGACGGATTTCTCGAGACCATAATCGTCGACAGCATGACATCAGTGTTCAACACCGATGCTTCACTGTCGTAATTTCTCAAGATAACAGTTCTGTATAACTGCTTTCGGAAAGTGCTTCCCCTTGTTATACACAGCATGTATCTTTAACAGCTATGTGAAACGAACCCTCTATTAGGCTTTAATTGCAATCAGTTGTGTGATACCTCATAGTTGCACATGCTGCTGGCTCCACAGATGTCTACTGCCCAGTGCCCTTTTGAGTGTCTTCTACCGAACAAAAAGCCACTGATATTTCGTATGCTACCTTTACCAAGAGCTGTTGAGTTTCTGCGTGGTCTTCTGCAGTTACAGAATATTCAGCACCGGCTATGTTACTCTGAAGAGCAGTTAAACTGCGTAAGAATAAAATCATACTGGTGACTAAACGTGTGAAACTGCTTTAATTCTGCACGTATGAAACACAATGTAACAATGGCTTTTAAACTATGAATGTGCTGCTAGCAAAGCGGATGTACATCACGCTCAGAAACGTCACAGTTCCACGTGTAGATGGCACTGGTTGCGTACAGATGGGGCCTGAAGGATGTGAACCACAAACGGCGTAAAACAGGAGGAACGATCCATCACAGATGTCTTCGCATCCAATCACTGAAACCCGAAACAATGCTTGAGTTCATGGTGAAAAGATATCAGATGTCAACTAACTTCACAGAAAAACGTGTCAATACCACATCCTACAACCATTTCAACTTGAAAGAGCGCGGAATGTATTCGTTTCCTTGTGCATCGAACTATCCTTAGCTCCACTGACCCATTAGCCCAGGAGCTCATATATATGAGAAGAACGGTAGATTGCACTGAAGCGATAAATAAAAAAAACGGTTCACGCAGAACACAAGTAAAAAACATATGGGCACCTCTGTGTTGTGTTAAGCGCCGCTCACCGTCATATTAGCGTTGGAAGCGCGGGTATAAAAACTGACCAGCATCAAGCAATTCACGCCATTAGTATGTCCTCAAATTACGTTTCCAGAGCATAATCAATGCGGGTATTTCAAGTGCCGGTTACGTGTCAACAAGCTACCGAACGAAGAAAAGCGTCGTTTGTACCCGGCTATGGTGCGTATGCATGGATTTCGAAAAACGCGGAAATCAGGCCAACGCTGGGATCAAACAAAAACATTTCGAATATTACGGACAGCTATGCGCAAGATTGACTTTTCATGCAAGCCCTAACGACCTCACTCTTGTTATCTGGACGTCAAAAACCTGGCACATTCAGACAGAACCTAGGTGCTTCCGTGTCCAGAAGTTAGACCAAACTGGTGAACATGATACCCGACAAGTCCCGGTTGACAGGGCTTTCGCACTTTCACGTTCGCATAACTAAGGACGCATCGGTTAAATTTTTTTCCAAATGGCCTATTTAATTAATTGGATAACCAGAGTAAACGGATAAGAACGTATCAGCTGATTCGCACCGATATCAGAACGCCCTACTGACTCTAAATAACTACGTCGTTTCAGAGCCGAGCGTACATGTATGGTACGAGCAGAGTATGTGGTGGTGGAAGCTGTTCAAACAGTTTGTTCGCTGGAAAAGCTGGACACGTCGACCACCAAGGTTGATCTTTTTCTCAGAAAAAGCACTTAGTAACCAAAAGCCGTACTCATGCTTTTCGTACTGCATAACTGAATGGTAATCGGCGTTGACGGCTTGATCCTTTTTTCAGAATATTATGACTGCAAGTAATTCAACGAATATCACCTCTGAAGTCGTCAAAACCTCAGTTACCTCCGCATTTCCGCTTGGCAACTTTGGTAGACAGTAGTAAGCATAATCAATCGTAGAATCGACTGAACAGAAACCGGTGAAAGTGTTCAGCTTGGCGTTACCCATAACAGTCGTTCAATGATTTCAGGTGATTGGTGTTTGATCGACCATTGATATTTTTATGTGTTTTCATTATCTTTGGACATATCTGCAGTGCTAAATTAAGATTTCACTTTGAAGTGCTCAAAGTAAAGGACAATGGAACGCTCCAAAACGGATAACACGAAGGCGGCATAGTGGCTTGAGTTGTGCAAAAATAAATGAACAGATAATTGGACGACTTCTATAAATGTACATGCAATACCACCGACATGATACTAAATAAGGATAGATTTAAGGAAGAATCCAAGATAATTATTGGTAGCGATGGAACAGGGATCTGTGAGCAAAAGTTTTTCCTATCGACTAAGATAACCACCGTTGCCTAGTTCATCTAGACCAAAGTCGTGTATGTTTAAGTCAACTGGGAGCAATTTTCAAGGGTGACCAATCCAATTTATCGGTGAGCTAACATAACAACGCATCTACCTACGGATACGTTGAGTGAGGGTCTGTGGCTCGATGTGAGAACGATTAAACCCAAAAATCACTACTCACACTCAAACAGACCCGAAACAGAATATCCCACGAAAGCTTTCCAGAGTTGGGTGAGTTACTGTATGTATTGGTAGACAAAATATCTGTTTCCTGACGAAGACAACCCATATCACGGCCACTAAAAAAACAATACAGTTTTTTAAGGTAACCGACTACAGAATATCTGTTAACGGTCATCGATGAAATAGCACCAAAAAGCATCGCGGCGACCAACAGAAATTACATATCGATATGCCTAAAAATTCATCGAAACTGTTCACAAAACTGATATCAGATACCAATACGGACGAATATTGACGAAAGGGATGAGAGTAGTGAATGAACATTGGGGTTCACCATAATCAGCACCGCTGGGCCATCAATTAATTCATCTTTGCAAGGTTTTATCCAAAGGAGTTGTGACACAACCACGACAGAGAGAAACCTGAAGAGTTTACGGAAAGCCTGTGTTCTTATGCCTAATGTCGAATAAGCGCAAACAAAGTGAATAAAATGCGTGAATTCTTACACGACATTTGTCACAGAGGTGCTCAAACTTGAGCTTATTTTCAGAGACGGTTTAGAAAAAATCAAACACTAAATTTACCTCAAATGGATAAAAATGAGACCGTTTGAAACAGCTTCAAGCACATTTCTGAGCAAAGTCGTTTTAGGGTGGCATGCAGATGTGTAACGTAAACTGTGCGACAAAACCAGGAGATCACACATGTATTGTACCTAGTGGATGGAATGCAGTGGTTCTTGGTGACTGACAGATTCTAAGAGAAAACAAAACCATGGAATTACGAGGGTATTACTCCAAGTTACAGGCGTCAAAACACAAGGAAGAAGACAGGTGCGATTGCATCTAAGCATAACTTCCAGTTTTGGTGTATTACGGCTGTCTTGCCACAAAAATTACATAAACTACTTTGTCGGACTTTTGCTTGATTTATTTATAACAGGTTGATTGATACTTGCCCATCCTTGTCTACGAGCAGCCAGCATCTCCATTTTGAGACACATATGTAACGGAAGACATCTTTCGATGGCTGTTGTTTTGTTGTACGCTTGTGGAATAATAGTTACTCAACTGCATGAAAGAACTCCTGGGAGCCTTATCAACCGTTCACAATATCCTACATCAGCTCATTTTGTAAGCTGATACACCAAAGTAGCACTGGATTACTTTGTAAGAATGTCTTATGCGTAATGCTTCTCTACATGTGGTCCACTCGAACAGAGCAATAAGCAACAGTTTCTGACTCAAGTTTGCAGGAGATCCAATTCAAACCAAGCGACTTCGAACCTGAATCCGGTTAAACTCAAACCATTCAACCATCTCCCCGAAGCCTAAAAACGTCGCGGTTTTAAGCATCCTTTTACTACGGCCGGTGGGGCACTACATTCCAATCATCGATAGACACATACACGAATGTTAAGAATTCTCAGTTCGCATAGTGATCGCGTTTTCAATTCCGAAGTATCAGTATCAGAATATCTGATAATGCCACAAGTTTACAACAGACAGACAGAGAATGGAAATTCTACCAAAATAGCGCAGCGTTTTACATCTCTCACATCATCAAAAGCTGGTTTGTATTGCTTTGATTTCAACCCAACTCAGAGCCAAACACATAGCGATCCAAAAAATGACTTGGTGACTGCTCTGTGAATAGGTACGTATCACCCAGGCACTCACTATAATCATGACAAAGTAATTTACGGTTTTGAGGCAGAATGACCGCAACACACACTGCCTGAAATCTTGCCTGGTACAGGCCTAGCGATCGGAAAATCGTTCAGCTGTCGAACCCTTTTGGTGCCTAACTGCCATGCCACCTGAAGTTTGCACGAAGGCTATGATACTGCCAGGTTTCCCAAGTCTAGACAGAGGAAGTCGAGGGGCAGAGGTCGGGTTCGAACCACGGACCTTCCGGTCAGTAATTTCGCGCTCTAGTTACTTGGGCCATCTCGCCCCCTAACGATCAAAAACCAATAAGTGGTATTTCACGGCCAAACTGGTTCCAAGCTGGTGAGGTAAAATTGGAAAACTATATAAAGGCTGAGAACCGGTTACATTAGTTGAATAAACTATGGTCACAATGGCTAGTGA
The DNA here is from genome assembly GCF_000715545.1 of Opisthorchis viverrini. Classification (NCBI taxonomy): domain Eukaryota; kingdom Metazoa; phylum Platyhelminthes; class Trematoda; order Opisthorchiida; family Opisthorchiidae; genus Opisthorchis; species Opisthorchis viverrini. The sequence continues at coordinate 525,614 of NW_008751924.1, read as the reverse complement.
ATGATATGATACCCAGATCGAATGAAGTACCTACGAATTCACAGTTGCTGTTGCCCAAAGGAGAAAGTTTAGTAAGAAGAACGGCGATGTTGGTCGAGGGCCACTTCGGCGAAACAGATCTATCGGGCAAAATAGAAGTGAACGACTTACTCAGACTTTTCGTTAGAACCCGGTCGTCCAGTATGATTGGAGGGTGCCTGCGGAGCGGAACCAAGTAGATGAAGCAATCAGCGTTCACAATTTCCTTTAGAGAAATTAGCGGATGATGTTAGATGACAAAAGCTAGCAGTGGATGAGCTCGACAAATATGGTGTCTAAAAACAAGTAGATATACAATTACCTACAAAAAACAGGTGAGCACGGAAGAAGTGGACGTCACTGCGTGCAAGCTAAGCAAGTGCCACTTAAGGGCGAAACTGATAAAGAGGCAAGCGTATTTGCAAAAGTGAAGGACGGATTCAAGATTCCACACACGTGAGGACATAAAGGAACAACGAGTAGTAGAGAAAGGTATTGTGCACGCCAACAGTCTCACCCGCGTAAACACACATTTACAACTGGGATGTGAACAAAGAAAGTTATGAGTACCAAGTTTCCTGTGCTCTGGGCGGTCCGAAGACTCGAGGAAAGAGCAAAATCCTGTTCTCTTGTAGTTGATTTACGTCGTAAACTGCGCTTCTTTTGTCGACGCCATGGTTTCGCTGATTCGAACAGGGGCTGATGGCGGCGCGCAAATTCCGTGTTCTCGTGCGTACGAGAAAGATCATGCTGCGTAGACAGTGAAAACCGGAAGTTTATGGAATTCCTCCGCAGCAGGCGAAAATAGATTCTTTAACAGACGGACGACTAACCAAGCAAACGGTGAGAACAAAAAGCGAAGGCAGATGCCCGAGAACGCTAGCTACCGATGAGCTATCCAAGACACTGGGGAACGCCAGTTAGGGCTTTATACTAATGACCAATACAGTCATGTGTGACGGAGTTCGACATACTTACAGTAAACCTGTACCTGAATGTTCTCAAAACACTAGAACTGGGTTACACCAACTCATCTAAGCGTCCACGACAACTAGTGACACTGAAGTATGGGCGAAAAACTGGAGCAACCAAACATCCACCAGACAGGCATAAAGATGTGATCCAAACCCAAATGAAATTCGTAGACAATCCAACTGGAAGTCTGCCCTGATTGGATCTAACCAACCTAGTATGTTATTTATTCAGTCAGCCTCTGAATCAAGCAACCTATAAATAGCCCACATTCAAAGTTGCAACTTAACCTTTAAAGTCCAGTAATCGTAGTCAGATTGTATCCAACTTACATTAGCTTAAAATATCACTTCATGTACCCAAACGGTTCAAATCTGGTCCGCCGATCAGACCTAATTATATTACGTGCACTTCAGCTGTTGAATAGAATGCAACAGAATACGTTGATTAATCCGTATAGCTTCTCTCTTCGTCTGTCAGAAATTTTAGCCCATCGGGCACCATGAACTGGGTTTGGTTTTTTAGTGAATTCCGTCTCGAAATCCAGAATGACGTTGAACCTAGTCTGAAAAGTGTTGGGCAACAAAATCACTTGGTCGGGTGCGCTGAAATGTTTCCCTTGGGAATATGGGTTTCATCTCCCAAAGGCTATATGGAAACCAAGTACAATCGACTAGTGTCGATGACACTTTGAATGAGCAAAAGATGGTATAAATCCTTCACACATCTCTCCGAGACGGCGGAGGTTCACCTCGGCGGCAACATAGCGCCTTGAGCAAAGAATAAGTGGATGAAATTTGGAACTAATACGAAAGTTGTACCCACAAATACCTAAACAGTGCAAATTAGACAACCTTCAAAATTTTGGTATAATGGTATCTAGAGAAACCAGTTGAAGCATTCGGTTTAGATGGAATGTTTGTTCGGTAACCACTCTGTTTGTGTTTACGAATACATATGTCTCATTGTTCAACCCGCTTTCGGGTGTTTATGTGCCGTGCCAGACGTAAGAATTGGAAGGGTTCAATTATTGCGAACGGTCAGAGGCTATTGGCAAACCAAGGGTGAACTGAAGTAATGTACTTCTTAGTTCAGACACCGAAACTCTCTTTAGTCCCCATACGGTCAGCTAGACAGCGCTTTTAAATTCTTATCAAGGCATTTAAGAGCCTTTGTCGTGCTATGGGAATTTTAGTGATATACTTAGCTGAGAGGTATCCTACAATAAAGTATATAGATACGGTTCTCTTGTGCGTTTTGTGGAGGTTGGACTTAGATCATATCTACATACCTTTTTTGCAAGCGCCAAGACATCAAACGGCGGGTAAACGAAACAAAAGAGGAACAACAGTGCATAAAACAGGATTAACGGAGCCTGTGTTTGAATGTACAGGTGGTTTTACGGTCAGGAAATCGCATCTATCCTAAAACTGGCCGCAAAACCGGTTTCAAACAAAAAGGACGAATGTCAAAATTTCCAAGCATTGACGCTTTGGCTACTTTTACGCGGTTAAGCAGTTCGAACGTACCGGACCACAAGATATTTTGTTTTTAATGTAGTGTTATTCTGTGGCTGTTGCGAGAGAAACAACAAATCGATCTGGAAGTATTTCCGCCTTTGGTTGGAGTGAAAAACTACGAGAATCAATAAATAATTGAAGAAGTTCCGGTTCGGTTGCGCGGAATGCACTGCATTGCTGCGACAAACAAACAACAGTAGAATAGAGATATCTAGTATGCACAGGTGAACAGCACGCGAAAGCGACGCGCGCTTTCAAAAAGACTGTAACAGCATAGAAAGGTTTTATGAATGTTTTGAGGTTATTCAATACCGGTTTTAGTGCATCAAAACGTCGACCGGATACGACCGGCCGACCACCACCTCACGGGTGGTGGGGCCTGATTCGTATGAAGTTCAGCTAGCAGATCGGTGCTTTGAATTCGTTTAAGTGAGCGAGTCGGAGATGGAAATACTCTGTGCCCTGTTTAAGAGCTAGAATGACTTTGTATACGCACTGGTAGTATTACGCGTTTTCCGCAAGTCGTGGTATGGTTATCAGTAGATTCGAATTTTCGACCATTGAGTCTAGAGGCGAGATAACAACACAAACGAAAGTGCCAGAATGCGGTGAGTTTGAGCACTTCAATTGTCGAAAACTTCACCCCAACAACTAGTTTTTTTATCCCCATGCGGGTTAAAGCAGGATAAGTGTGTCCATCATTGAGCAGAAATGTTCAACACATAAAATAGCTTCCAGGAGATAGATACCGTCAGTATTGTGCAAAGATACCATGCGATGATGTTTAGAACATAGATACATGTTGGCAGGCATTACTGGTTTACCTGACAACGTGCACACAAGGTCTACTGTGGTTGAAAACTAAAATCACGGGTATGTCTTGAACAATTTCGACCAATATGAAGAAAATATTTTTCCCCATACAAGTGAAGTGATCGGTACAATAATAAACCATGGTTGCTGGGAGGGACAGCTGAGATAAAGCGAGGTTACCCGTCAATAGGGATGTTCACACAAGCAGATGTGTTGAAAAGATCACTTAGAAATTCGTTTATCATCCGTAACATGAAACAATGAAATATGAACATTATTGTCACATTTTGACGATGCAGACAACTCAGTGTGTTGCGCGACATTGCAAACCTGCCGCCAAGAACAGTTTTGCACGATAATGGTCATTCCTTGGGGTAATCTGAAGAAGCATGGTCTACTCGACTTTGATCATGCGAATTCCGTTTCGTCCCTGAACAACGACGTCTAATGTTTTCCATACAAAGATGAAGCTAGGTGTCTAATCCGATCAGCGGGGGTAAATCAAGATGGATGTTCTACTGAAACACATAAAGGAATCATCACACGACAGTCGCATGCGTTCTAAAGGTCGTAGCAAAGATCACTGACGACACTAAAGTATAGTGGAGCAACGGCCACCGATCCGTTTGCCTTGTGTGTTCCCGATTATTAAAAACGGCGGGATATCTAGACAAAATCATATTGATAGGACCACCACTTATCGGTTATCTAGATTTGCTATTATGTTGCGACCACCTCCGACACCATGGGTAACCTCTACTAGGTTTCAAACACAGGTTCCCTAATGTCGAAGTAGTTCACAATGGGAAAACAACCATTAGACAGAAGGACAGGCGTTGGGTAATCGATAGCAGCCCGCTGTTCACAGATCACGCGGATGCACTGTCACTCAACTCGTAGGAGTCATACTTGGCGCAGTAGATCGATTAAGTTGGTGGTCTTCAAGCAGCTATAAAAACACGAGAAATTGAAGACCAGGTCGACGCAGAAACCCTAAAGTCATTGTTATACTGTATTTGCATTTTTTTCAGTTTGCCCTTTACTATAATTCGACATTTGAGCAGAAATACAAAACCGGTCCTTGGGGATCCACCAGAGGTGAGAAGAGGGTAGAAGGAAATTGTCCTGTCCCAAAACACTCGTCTTCATGTGGTATAGAACACCCCCAAATGGAGTGCTTCGAACAACAGCTTGAAAAACTAGCACATTCTTGTATTCAAAAAGTAAGTTTCATCAACGCACACAACAAAAGACTACCAAGTTGTACAACTATTTGTTAGTGCTTGCTGGATCGTTTTTAGTAGTGTTAAACAATATGGTGGCAGTCGGTTTGACCTGAGGATATTTAGATGTCTAGCTAGCTAACATCCACTCTCAAAGGATTATGTCACTTGAATACTTCGGAAGTTGGGCAAACGACAGCACTCTTATCCGTCCATGATCATCAACAGATTAACTTCCCATCCCCCTTGTTCAACACAATCAACAGCACTATTACTTAGGACTCATAATCAATTGTTTGCTACGGTCGTACGGTGAAGACATGACGAAATTCTGCCCCGTTCTGTGGAATGTCAACAAAGAGGTGGTTTTTCGATCTCCACACGGAGTTTTGGGCAATGGGAGTAGTTACCTGGAAGTAGGAAAAACCTCGCCCAGTCAACCAATAAGAAAACTCAGGGAACTGCCAGAAATGACCACCAGAGAAATTATGGAATGTGGTGAAAAAAAGATAAAGCCTTCTTTTGACGCAACACTCCACTGACATAATTCCAATTTCCTTGTTCCAAATGCCCTCTTCCCGAGATAGTATTAATCAAGAAGTAAATATTTTGAATATATTGCGGCGGAATAATTAAAATACGAGACCAAAAAACCGTACATCTTACAGAGAATAGGTTTTGCAAGAAATGACTTCGTTAGGTTCTGAGGATGTTCCTATCTTTAGCTTCTCATTGCAGACGCAATGCGGAATTGAAACCCTTACCTGTTCATAGAAAGTAACACACCACTCATAAGGTTGCTGAAAACTCTTCGACAGTCCACGACCGGCTCTGCCCTTCTTTGGGCTCATCAGGTAGGCGCGGTCCCCGAATTTACGTCAACCTTATGTTCATTCATTTGGAGAACATCGCAAACGAGAGATTCAGATGGGTTTCAGGTGTACTCCGTGACAACAACGGTTTAACAGGACTAACAATGGTAAAATCGGATTCAAAAAATACTGGTCGTATGTCTATCCACGGTGCTCCACGCCGTAACCAAGGCTGGTTTGCAATCCCTGAGATCTCGCAAGCGCCTACAGTCTGAGAAAGCCATGGATCTGCTTTGCCCTCTGGCACAAATAAACAACTGTAAAGTACAGCAAATATCTACAAAGCACGTCGGGGTAATGCTTAATCAGTCTTCAAAGTATGGTAGATACCTTCGAACAATGGTAATCCACACAAGTACGGCTATCATTTTATAGCTGAGATCTGGGACAAATGGAATCGTCTTCAGGGGTTAGCGCACAAACCTTCCATTCTTTCCGAAGTCTTCCCCGAAGAACCATCATCTACTTTATCGCGGCGAATCCATTCCATCGGTTCGTTGGATTCATTGCTGCTCGATATCACGACCTACTTCAAAGGCTTTAGCGAAAGAGACTTTGAACCTTCTGACAGTGGGGGAATTGATCATCTTGATCACGACAGGGTACAAGGTAACAAACAGTGGACGATCGCCTAATAATGCATTCATTCACTTACTGGGACTACTTCCTAGTGCTACTCTGAAACTCAATTTCAAACCACAACATGAACTACAATCCACAGCATGAAAGAATATTTCTTTCGAATTTTGGAATTCGTATACCAATTTAGTTTGTGAAAGCATTCTACGTGTATCATATAGTAAGGTAGTAATGCAGCTTATGATAATGGCAATCAGATAACAAGATAGTCATTCAGATGTAACTAACACCTTTTCGGTGACTAGCTGCCGTACCAACCGAAGAAAGCATGATGGCTGGGATACTGCCAGGTTGCCAAAACCTAGACAGGGGAAGTCGAGATGCAGAGGTCGGGTTCGAACCAAGGACCTTTAGGTGAGTAAGTTCGCACCCTGACCACTGACCCAGTTCACAAGCAGAATAAGTAACCATCATGTTAAATACTGATATTTAACAGCTAGGTATGCAAAACCACACACGAAGAGAAACCGCAGGTGCCTGCTGTCAGCTAGGACGTCAAGTACAACCTTGCGTTTCACCACGATGAGTAATGTTGGCGGGTAAGCGACAAACAGACGCCCTATTTGTTTGATTTGACATGGAACGACGAGTATGTGAGTCGAAAACACAGTACGTATATTCTGACACATGTTCGTCGACTAGTCCTGTTGTAAAGTTTTTGTTTTAACCTTAATACACTTTAAAAACCAGGATCAACATCCGTCCTCGGAAAATGAAGCTCGGTGAATGAGATGACAACCCGGTTGATCGATATTGGAGTGCACAGGGTGCGCAGATATGCGCCCAGTGTACTGAATGTTACTTCTTTTAGAAAAACAGAGTACCCACATTGAACATCATCATCATCATCATCAACGACAGCATGACATCAGTGCTCAACACCAATGCTTCACTGCCGTACAGCCATGACTTATTTGAAAGCCTTATTGTAAAGAAAAGAATAAAGGTGGATGGGGGAGGGACTTAGTGCTAGCTTAACACAATCATTCCGAGGT
>NW_008751924.1:505854-517262 GCF_000715545.1 Opisthorchis viverrini | reverse complement strand
TTGTGTATGTGCTATTCATGGTTGTACGTGGGCTGGGATGCTGCCAGGGCGCCCACACCTAGACAGGAGGAGGAGGACGATTAGGGTCCTCAACCAAAGCCTTTGGCTCAAAAGCCTAACCGCAAGGTAGCGGTGTTTGGCGGGAAATGCAAATGCATTACCATTTCTACGGAACAAGTCGCCACATGTTCCAACCCCCAACCTGGAGGGCCAGGAGACTGTGTTCGTCAGACCTCTAACCATTGACCAACCTGGTATGAGAGACTCTGTGAGTGTCGCGGGACACTCTCCAGTATAGCTCAATGGATCGCTGAGGTGCGCAAACCGTCACACCACGGTAAGGTCCAGTCTCTTCGTGACGGCCACATTGAACGAACCCATACGGGACCAGCTACCGGGTATTCCGGTCGTACGTCAGAAATCTAACCCTTCAGACAATTTTAGAGTTGAACCACCTCTGGTACGCAACTAAAACCGCTGAATAGCGCGGGACTGCATTGGATTACCAAACCAGAATTAGTTACAAAACCAACTGCGACATAATCCTAGGAGCAAATCAAAGGCGTGTTGGATGTGGAAATTCTTCCTCATCCCTGTGTCCGGACTACGAAACAAAATTAGTGATTGACAGCGAGTTCAAGCCATCGGAATACCTGTGACAGGTGATTGATCTCGTTACTTTTGGAGCGGAAATGTATATGCGAAAATCAAGAAATGTTTCCAACAGAAGATACTGATTTAACAAACAACAATACACCGCTGACAAGCCGCCGAACAGAAGTAGCACATGGATTGGAAGGACCAATTTCAGATTGTACTCTAGATAACTCCACTGAAATGAGGAGAATACAAGCTTGAATAAGAGGAGTGAGCCACACCCATTCAAACAACAGCTGTTGAACTAAAAATGTCCAAACTGAACGGGTTTACTAACCGCATTCAAAAGAGTGATTGACTTAGCCGTAATCCAGTAAGATCCAATAATAAGAAAATCCTTGGGACAACTTGGAAACATGAGAAACGAGTGTTTTGTGGTGTAATGAGAAAACGTAAACATATGCAGAATTCGTTGGAAACTATCGAGAAGGTGGCATAGTGAGCGAAGTGAGATGACGTAAGTCGTTGGAACAATGACATATGGTAGTAGATGCAAACGGACGTATCCAACCGGCCAAGTATGAGCCCATACAAGATGAGAAAAGACCCGAGAATTGGACGCAACTGTCCGTCGCCTGAAACGGATGGTTTGTTATCAAACGATAATCGATGTACCTTTTGTAAGACGAATCAGAAGCCCGTAACGGAGTCAAGATTTATTTGAGATCAATCAACTTAACATATGAATTACAGTCCTTGATGAGGAAAACAAGGGTAGCGCCTTTGTATTCAGTTACCATTCCAGGTTTACATCTTCAGGATGTCCTAATATCCCCATAATCTATGTCACCTCTGTCACCATCAAGAAGTCCACTGGAATGGCTATACTGCACTATCCTCCCAACTACCACCAAGTTTCAATGGGAATGTGTTTCGACTGACACAAACTCTGCCAATTGAGCTTCCTGTGACATCCGCACAAGATATGCAGCCATTGCAACTGTGGATTCGGACCTTGTTGAAAACATGGCACTGCTTTCAAAATCGAAGGTGTCGCACAACTGTACAAGTTACTTTATTCTTTGTACAACGAAACCGCACCATCAGTACTATGAACTGGCTAGTGTTGACTGCTTCAGGTCAAGGTCGTTACGTTGCACTACAGCCGATGTTTCATGGGACCCTTATGCTTTTATACCTCAGTCATAAGGCACTTCGGAAAGAACGTAGGGTCTTAAGCATTCTGATACAAGGAAAAAGGAAGGGTTAGATGGTATCATCCAAAGAGATATGTGGCAACATATGGAAGGACATTTTGGTTTTAAACTCATCACCCGAGTTTGGTAGATTTATTAGGTCACTGGAGAGTGAACCTCGTCATTTCGCACACGGTCCGCGGAAATTCTGCTCTCCAGAATTGAGAGTTTGGCTTCGGAACTTCAACCTCTAGTTCCCGAATGATTGGTAAGTTACGCATTGCATCCAAGAAGTCAGTATGAAACCAGCCAGTGTTTCTTAACCAGATTTTTTACGCCATTGACACTCAAACAACCCTAGTTGTATGTCTGCTGGTGACCCAAATAGGTCTGGTACCTCTTTTCCCACACACCCCAATTTTTACCAACACTATGAAATTCCCCAGGATATCTCATGTTCAACTAGACTACGTGCTTATCGAAAACAGGTCAACCATCAGTTTGTCGTTGAAAACAGGCGTGTTCCTGCTGTTTTGGTTGTCTACCCTGAACTCAGTTCTGAAACAAGCATCTGAATTGCTCGTAGTTAGTTATGTGATCAGCAGACACTTTGGATTTATTCAAACTTCATAGAAGGAATCCAAGAGACTTCCAATGCACCTCACAGTTAGAGTAATCTCAGAATGTGCCAACGTCTGAATTTTTATCACGTATTTCAACTGCATAATCCCTTGAATTGTCAAATAACTGGTGAACCTCATTTTAATGCACAACGTCTCCTTATCCGAACCGCTGCCATGGATTCTTTCCTGCATTAGTGACACTTTTCCGTGTTTGAATCAGTGTATCAAATCTGTGGTAAATGTCAAATTTCGGGTTGAAAATTCCTCCATGGAAATGTACAAGGGATACTACTGTCCCAAACTAGCTACAAAAAAACTTTATCCCAAAGCTACACACGTGGAACTAAAAAAGAACTAAAAAGAACGCCATAGTTTCAATTGCCACAATAGCGCCCTTTCTGACAGACAGTGATTTCGTTCCATTCTTCATGACAAGCAGCACCCTAGCTTATCGTATTCAGATCATGTCCATGAAATAAAATGGTTGGAAAATATAACACTGCTCTGCAGCTCGACAAATCGAGTGAAGCAAACCGCTCCAGTCCGCAGTGTGCTCAGATGTAGACTTATCCGCGCTGCTTAGCAATGATAAACTCGAAAACAGAAATTACATGGTGACAAAACAAACTGTCGTCCAAAGATGCGTCTAAGATTGCTCAACGCTTTTCTGCGCGAAACGGTTGACCCAGTAATCCAAATCTGACTCTTCCAGGTGATTACCCAGTAACACAAAACCTTACTAAACAATGTCACGAAACTGAAGGTCAAATGGACGCTTCTTATCTTCCAGAAGCCATACAACAAAAATACTAGACCTTGTGCGCTACAACTACCGTAAATTCATGGGTTTTAGGTCATGCTCAGTACTCCTAGATGGACGAATAATAATGGACCCGAAAGTCGCGAGAGCAAATCCAGATAAATTTTTCATCACAAGCAGTCTCGAATACGTTGGTCCATCTCAATCTCATGAAGGGGATATGATTGGAGACCCGTATGATACACAATGAAACGGATAACTAACGGTCCATTCACTGATTTCTCATGACGTTTTTCAGATTCGTCAACCGAGGAAGTACTCCGAAGGAGGTATGCAGCGATATAGAGCACTAATTTCCTTCGGGTGGAGGGACTGGGGAGAGTTCACGAGGTCTTTGGGCCGCACCAGGGTGAGAGCGACATGTAACGACAAATCAAATGGTACTTTACCCATTCCCGCTCTAACCGGAGCAATACCTATTACAAGCGATTCACCGTCCCCCGAGTGCCGTTTCTCACCAGCAGCTGCTTATCAACATATCACTGAAAACCTACTTGGCGGAAATAGAACGACTGCTTATCCGTCCACTGAAGGAATATTCTGGTACTGACCTATAGGCGTATTCGTCCCCAGTGACGGAAGTCTTGAATTACCATACCTATACGCTAGTCAGTGGAGAGGGACAGTTGAAGGCCAAAATCCTTTGGCATCGGATAGGCGGAGAGGTTTTATTGCCCTCAGTACAGCATAAGTGGGTGGTTCCCAGATGGAACGTACAAGTGCGGCGCTCAATCGGAAGGGACAGTGTTCGTTGGTATACCCGATAGAGACGTGTGCGTCTGACCGGTAGCGGTCACCCTGTGAGACAGCCTTAGGAGAGTCGATTTTCCAAGGGACCGGTTCCGGGAACTTAAGTCACATAAAGTGAGAGAGATGGGATGATTAATGAGGAAACTAGTCTATCACTTAAGAAAACTACGGTGAACACAGGCATCAAGCCAAAGCAAGATGTCCAAATCTGGGTGTACTCTCCGGTCAACGGTGCGCAGTAGTTTGAACGATAATCACTTATAAGGCTGTCCAAATCTAGGGTTAAGATGAATAAATTCGCTGTAGATTGTTCATCAAATTTGCCGTAGCGAGAAACAAGCTAAATATATTCATTGAAAGACAGATTGAGGTGACCATCAGTGTATAAACAAACCGCTCAAGCGGTCACCCCGTTTATTGACGCGCAGGTTGTCACGTGACTAATTCTGATCAGCCCACAAAACTAAAATAAATCAGGATAGAGTTGGCTGGGTCATTATTCCACGGTTTAGAGCTTGGAGAAACGATCAACAGTCCCAATAACAAAAACAGTTATCAGAGTGGCCATTAGCTATTTGCTAACAAGAAATACCAGTGAAGAATATTTCATTGAAAATGACAGAAACATCCTTAAAATGAGAGGAATGAGATTCAAGCAGATAAAAGACACCGAGAATGAGAAAAATCCAAGTGGAAAAACGAAGTATATGGGGATAAGAATGCTGGAACATTCATGAATCTACTCGAATGCGCTTTCCCAAAGAACGCATGATTTCTTCGGGATGCTACACAAATTTCCGAAGCATAAGAGGACATATTATGCATTCGGCACCATAGAATTGTAAAGAAACAGAAAACAACTAACGTGTACGGGGTCTAAGCCCAACTGACTAAACAGAGACTTCGCAATCACCAGGCCAAACGATACAAACGACAGGAATCCTTGTTTTCTAGACAAACAATTCGTGAAATTGATGAGTCCGTCTCGGAGTGCTTGTAGAACTATGTCTCACCCTTAAGGGAAGTCAACAGAAACAGAACTTCTACTGAATAAATTATGATCAGCTTATCCGTCACGGGTCGAGTTTACAATGCTGCAGTGCGCTCCATACGGATCAGCAACCTGGCCGTTGCGCGCTGAGGACATCAAAAAACTCAGTGTTTGACCGCCGATGTCTTCGGAGCATTGCCCGAGTCTGGTGAGAACACCGGATCGGCAACTCTGAAGTACGTAGAATGGTTTTCGGAAGAAATGACTCATCCTCGATAGATGAACTGATCACACTGCTTCGGTTGCGCTGGCTTGGCCATGTGCTGCGTATGCCAGTCGACCGACTTCCTTGAAGAGGTCTTTTCGTATCATCATCATAATCATCATCACCGACAGCACCCGTGTTCAGGGGGCAAGATGGCCCAAGTGGTTAGAGCGCGAATTTACTGACCGAAAGGTCTGTGGTTCGAATCTGACTTCTGCCTCTCAACTTCTCCGGTCTAGGCTTGGGCAACCTAGCAGTATCCCAGCCCTCATGCTTCCTTCGGGTGGCATGGCAGCTAGGTACCGGAAGGGTGCTACAGCTTAACGCTTTCTTTTCTTTCATCAGTGTTCAACACCGGGCGAGCCGGAGACGGTCAAACAATGGCTTGGCAGCGAGGTATAAAAGCCAGTACCAGCAAACTTAGCTGCGCTGGTCATTACCATCTACCTGGATGGGGACCCCGAGAAGGGCCATATCAACGGTTGGAAATACTGTCCAACATGGCCCAGTCGTGCCCTCAATGGCACTCGTGCATCAAAGTTATTGCCTTCAATGCAAAGCTTCCTTCCCAATTCCCCCACTTGACAGTCCACTGACAATGCCGTGTTTACGCGCCAATTTATCAGCTGCCGTTTCCAATCCGCAGCTATCTACCCCATCCCCTCCAAATCATCGGTGAGTTTGCTAACTTTCCTAGGCTGTACGACAAGTACGCGGTCCTTACAGCTGACAACGATGATGATGATGATCAGGGTTCAGTAAAATGACAAGAACAGAGCATGCTGCAGGTTGTTTTGGTTTGAAAAGGGAATCACTTCACAAAAAATAATGGGCTTTGGCTCACACTATGTTTTTCTTCAGTTACTTTCTAGCTAAAGATTGACCTAGTTCTGCTGAATAAAACAATGAGAAAGCTACAGTTCTTGCAATTTTCTTGAATTCATAAATGGACATGGAAAAAAACTCGGCCCGCAAAAAAGCTTCAATCTTTCTTCCCTAGAAAGGAATAGGTGGGCACACAAACGAAACGCAGACTACCAATGGGTCATAACAGATCACTAATGTCAGGAAAGGAAGGTACATTTTGTACCAGACTGACTTGCAGGAACGACAGAGAGTGTTCTAGTTATTGGTCAACTAGGACACAGTCGTACAATTTCCGTCGATTTTGCGTGAAACTAAAACCAACCTTCGTGCTCACAGAAAAAATGTACCAACGAAAGTCTAAAGATGATGGTGACACGTGAGCCAGTTGCACTCCACCGACACAACGGATAGGAAATGTAAAGCACGAGGACTAGGATAATGTGATCACCCCAGCTTAGACATAGTGCATGCGGGACACTTTGAATTCACTGAGATTACCTAAATACCATTCGACATTTTAACATAAGATGCCAAAAAGTGGTCGACAAAATACAGAGCGTTGTTACCTGGTACATACCGTACGATAGTTACAGAGTGTACCATGTGGTGTAGAAACCCACTCGTTTTGCACGAGACAGCCTGGTAGTTCGAGTTCGAACGCACTCTTATGGAGAATCGACTACGCCATAGGAATAACACCACTAAAAATATACAATTTTCCAGGGAATTCCCACATTTCATCATGAACTAGACGACGACGAGATTGCTATGAGTGAATATGTTTTGTCCTCCGAGTTCAAATACTTAATTTTTTAACAAACGGGCAAAAAACGAAACAACCCAGGTTTGTTGGCAAGTTATGTTAGTGCCGAACAACCAGGGTGTAGCGGTGATACTACTGATGGGGGAGGCGTGCGCGTGGTATGTTTTCTCGTAAATCCGCTTTGTCTCTTGAAAAGTGAGATCTATTACGGAATTTGTGGAGTCGCTCTGTAGCATTTGCTTGCAAGTGAGTAACAGTTAGTGAATATCCAGGACGTTCAGAAAGACGCGTTCAAGGAGAGGATGGATATTCAGTTTTACAAACAAGATGCATATGTGAGTTTTGCTCCCCTGTCCAATAGTCTGTAACTGTTCAGTCGGTCTGAGTAAACCATTTTTTCAATTACTTCATGGATAATGGCGAATGTTCAGATACTTTTCATTACATTACACAGTCAGAGTGCATTCGAACTGTTTGTACGCCCGGCGTCGTGAACACCTGTGTACTAAAGTAAATGGTGCGTTTTTCTGTTTTTTTTTCAGTAGCGTACTAAAAGGACATACAAGAAACTTACGTGACTGCGACGGGAGAACAGTCGACGTAAGATACCAGAGGTGTGTGGTGGAGAGTGTACACCGGACGTGGCAACACTTGGCCGACGAGCAGTCCCGTTTGTGATGATGGCGGAAACAGTGGAGTAGAGGGAACTGGTTCCTGAATAGACTGGTTCATCGGTTTTTGTTTTAACCAGGCCGGCCTCTTTCAGTGCTGCAAAATCTGCGGCGCTGACTGACGGATAGAAATTGGACGGTAAATGTGGGGTGGCATACATGCTCATTGTGCCTGATTTTTCGCGGTGTGTCTCAAAGTCGGTTGGGACTGGGGAAGGAGTTGGATATGCAGAGGCCAGGTCAACAAATGCAACATCGCCGGGGCAAGGATTACCCGTTCGAAGATGAGACACCAAAAGTTCTGTGTCCTGGATGATAAAAGTGCAAAATTATATAAATAAAGGTGCATAAAAGGACATTGCGTGTGCTGAAAACGAGCTATGGCACTGACAGGCGAGCATGTACAAACTGTAAATGAAACTACCCTTGCGAACTCCCGATCAAGACCATTTCCAAAGCTCAAGAAGACGTTACAGCCCAAGTGTGTGCGACGCAACCAAGCCGACAACATTTCCACCTAGGCCGGTTGTTGCCATTAACAAAACAATTATCGCGAAAGTAACTTGTCATGTTCATCATTCAGATCTATCCAGCTAAACAGAAATCATTGGGCGATAGACTTCAGCCAGTCACGGTTCAACTGGACACTGTGTTGTCATTACGTTTGTTCGCAGTATTTACCTGGAAAACTGAAGAAAAACAGCTGAATAGAGGTCACCAACAGCGTGATATTGTTTATAAATAGATTGATTCCGACATTCCATAGTAAAGGGATGGTGGAGATGTGCATCTTCAGGCATCTGCCTGGGGATTTCACTGACTTACTAATGGATGTGCAGTCAATCTGTTGTAACCAGGCATACAGCGAACTGAGGAACACAGATAAAAGTTCGAAATCGTGGCTTAAGGTAGTGAATTACACTCAAAAGCAAAACAACAATGAATCAATATCTGGCGTGGTGAAAGCGCACGTAAGTCAATCACTGGTGGTGGGAAACCTAGCCGATTTCTGCGGATTTTTCGTAAGTGATCAACTTCAACAATAATTGAACTCATAAAGCCTCAAAATGTGAATAAATTTCATAGTCATTTTATATATTATTGTTATCATTCGACTGTAACATCCTTTCAGTGCCTAGCTGCCATGCCACCTGAAAAAGCATGGTATCATTCGACTGTAACATCCTTTCAGTGCCTAGCTGCCATGCCACCTGAAAAAAGCATGGTCATAGCCCACCGAAATATAAAACTTAAATTTTTTGAAGTATACTGCATCGATTGAATTGCCTGCAATCGACTGCACGTAGGCGAGTCTTGACGGATACCACGAAAATGTCACACTGGTTGTGCGAAAATGATACACGTCTCGGTGCACTCACCGGGTGTGAACCATGCACACAACACAAAAACACGTTTTGTGCAATTAATTTTGTTGCTGACGAAAACAACAATGAGAAGTCAAAAATAAAATATACACCTGTTTGCATCTGTGGAAATAAAATCCACCCGTAAAAGGCAGTGAAAATATCCAGGTTGTATCGAAAGTGATACAGACTAAAGACTCTTGAAACAGGACTAGGGTCGTTTCAAGGAAGCCAAAACGCGGTGCTAAGTAATGGCGAACTCATCACAGATAGATGAAAAAAGTTAGCTGACGACCTGTCCTGAAAAAGCAGGATGTCGGCAGATATCACCGCTAGCCTAGCCGTTATCGCACTCATCAACTTTAGGACATTAAAAGGTGAGTTGGAGCTTCACCAGTTGGTGCTGTGACAGGAAATGAAATGGGACGGGGAGTATCGCCTCCACAATGCTGGTTCCAGAAATGCGCTCGATACCAACAGTATCGAAACACATCAACAGTGGCGCGCACACACTGACCAAAAACATCGGTTCCCCATACAAGGAACATGCATTCGCAATGTGTTAGAGGAATTCGGACAGGGAACACCATGTCATCCTAACCATTAGACACACGACTGAATGAACAATGGGGACTAATAATCCCAACCCGAAAGACCATTCGGGAGAGCCAGTTGTGTGGAACCGTTAGCGTACAGCAAGGCTACAATGATAATTATCAAACGAGCTTGGGCACACAAAAACCCTTGGCTAAACCGTCAGCTTGCCTTGAGGGAAGAAATAGATATGACTGGTTCACATACCGATCGAATGCGTTCGCCGCTGTATTTCTTTTTAAATAGTAAAAAAGAGTTGTTTTGCCATGCAACTAATGGGACGGAACGAAGAGCCAATAAGCCAAAATATGTCCTGCTGTGTTATGCAAATCAATGAACAGCCAGATAGGTATCACAATATGAAATAGCTAACGGGTTGGACAAAAGCTGTATGTGCTGGTGCCTAGATCTGGCAACAGTTTGACTCTCGTACACCCTGCAGGTGGCACGATAGTAACACATCGAAATGACAACACAGAAAAGAGGTGCAATCTGAATTCCCTAATTGTCTCGACATAAAAACAGTCTACGACCGGACAACAAACCATGGGAGCATAAACCAGTAAACTCAGTCGGGTTGGCAACTGCCACCTCCTAGGGCAAGAGCACTGGGACTCAGAGCATCAATGGTGAATGACACTGGCGGATGAAGCTCGGCCAAGTAATCAGTGACACCCCTTAAATCAGAGTCACCGCGTTGACTGCGTAGATTCCCGCTTCTCCAAATGACCGGTTTCACTCAATACCAACTAAATGATTATGTCATCGCTTTTAATACCTGACTATATACCTCCTGGTCTGTCATTTTTCGGTGGCCGGAACTGTAGCAGCTTAAAACAACGTACCCTTGGTACACCGCTTACAGCTAATAAAGTGACCTACATGATTGTATCGGATAATAGTCAAACTTGGAAGCAAGAGGCGCGATTTCAAAGACGTCTCTTACTTTGAACAAGTTTTGAACCCGAAAAAACTTAAGGAACTGGATAATGGACGCCTGACAATTACATGAAGTCCGTATTTCACAGGCAGGTAGTTGTAAGTCCCCAACCAGAATATTAATTCGTCGCAATATGATTAACAACTAATAACTGTAAAATACGGCGGTAGCACTTTATCACTTGTGTTCCCGTGATCGGTATGGCTGCCGTGCAAAAAAAAAAGGAACAACCGTATTGAACTAGTAAAGTTGATCATTTATGAGGCAGAGAGCAAGGTTGAACGGAAAAGCTCCGTTGAAGAATCTAGTTCCAAAGGGTGCTCAGTGGTGATAATAATCAATCCACTCATGTTCTCTTTATGCACTGTTGCAAAACACGCAACAACAATCAAATGAACCAGTGAAATCACACAAAAATTACGACACATTTGCCATGACTTCACAGAGATCGATTATATTGATCAAATTTGGGTACCAGAAGAAACACAAACTGTAATGCAACGATCACACGTGCTGCTGTCTGCAAAGTGAAAGACTCATCTTCTTGAAACCGAGACATGCATTGGTTGACAGCGGATTAACAGTGCCATCCCAGGGAAGCACTCAAGCGGTGTTTCACATGTTTCATAGCTGTCTCGGTTGCACTGCAGCCTTCCGCAAGGAAGAGTCAATCTATTTTGAAAACATACAATTACTCCTACGCATGTGGCACGACAGTAGAAGGATTATCCGGCATTGAAGGCCCGGGCTAAAAAATAATGGACGATTAGGAATAAACTATTGCGAAATCTCATTGACAATTCAACGTGGACGAACCAGGATTTTAGTGCGGTTCTTTTTATTCTATGTTTACAGTCCAGCAAACCACTCACTGTCATTTACATAAGACTGTTTTCGGCGGGGTTACAACGTCACGACGGTCCCTAACTGCCCAGGTTAAAGGAGGGCAGAACTAAAACTGGGATGT
>NW_008751924.1:494294-505666 GCF_000715545.1 Opisthorchis viverrini | reverse complement strand
CAGTCCAGCAAACCACTCACTGTCATTTACATAAGACTGTTTTCGGCGGGGTTACAACGTCACGACGCTCCCTAACTGCCCAGGTTAAAGGAGAGCAGAACTAAAACTGGGATGTCCAAAGTTCTCATGGACTTTACAGTTAGTGTAATATAAAAAAAACGACGCCGTTTTGCGGGGTGGGCGGGCGTGTTCGACCAATGCTTAAGCCGACAAAATCACATCGTCAAAAGTAAGATCCCGCGTTATTGTTAATGCTCTAATGAAAACTTGAAAGCTTTGCTTAGAAACTACAAAATCAAGTAATGGACTTATGGGTAGTGTGTTCCACCACGCACTCTTTAAGTTTTCCCAGACGAAGTGTTGTATGTTGCTTGGAAAAAATCGAACCCCTCGATTTTGGTAATCCGCACCGTGGTCGATAAGCATCTGACAAGCGTCATGAAATATTTGCATAACGGTCGGAAAACCGCATGCATGTACGCATACACGTCCGCAAGCACAGCACCAGGTATGTAGGTGTGCACGTGTGTATGTGCAACATTCAACACTCACGTGGACCACTCAGAGGGCCGGTCAACAACGCATACAACAGATTCAACAGAAATTAAAGGGCACCAAAACAGTAATCGAAGCACTCGCGGAGATTTCAGGAACCGTTGTGAGGCGAAGAACCCGAAGTGAATAGTCAGGAAAATGTCAATCTTCCTATGGACACTTGGACTCATCTCAGGTAAAGCTGATTGGCAAATACTAAGCGGATGAACAGGAATCATATAAGAGGCGGTTCACACTGAGGGCGGATCTCGATAATACCTTAGAGGACGGAAATGAAAGCGAACCTTTGATCTGCGTCGCTACATATGCAGGCTTCCACATATTATGCGGCCGATGAATAAATCAATTACAGAGTAGGTGCATCACTAGCCGAAAGAATGTGCCAGTGAAAAAAACAACAAAACTATTCCTCAATACATGAGTAGTGTAATATTGACGGGAGAAAGTGCGTAGTATTCCGTGACATACATAAGATTTACGTGGGATATCCAAAACACGTGGCTAGCAAGAAACAAAACCGAAAACCGGGAAATAGGTCGCGGGAAGATGGTAAATGGACTGTTTTTCAAAACTAGTGTGCCAAAAATATCAGGTCAACAGATCACTGAACAAGAAATGTTAGGCGGTAAAGAGACTTTCGATAAAACACTTGACCACGCCCATTACTGAAAACCAACACCGTCCGACAGAGTAGGAGAACTGCTGGAGATAAGCCTTGTTTTGTTCTCGCAAACTTCAAAACCACTGTGCCTACTGAGAATATTACTACAAGTGCAAAACCTGGGGACCGTTGGTAGACGTGGGTGTGTTGTATCAGATAATGACGCTCTTAACGCTCCAACTACATGCATTGTGAACATCAGGATAAGCAAATGAGCCCCTTAAAACTAAAAAATGTTCATTCTGGGGAACTGACTAGCAGCCCCGGAAAAAAGTGAATTAGAAAGCCAAACGTAGTCGCACTCGAAGACAAATAGGAAAGGAAGTTGAACAGTAAATTATCGGGATCTGAATTTGGTGAATGTCAATGACAGTGTTTGTCAAAGTAAGGCCACCAATTTTGAAAATATAGCATTCAGACAATGTTAGAAAAAATGATACAGAAGTCTCAAAATATCTCCAAAATATTTAAGATGGTCGAGACTTGCTTAGTCGGCATCACCGCAATCACTGAAATTTCACTATGAGGAATTCGAGTAAGACTCCTTTTGAATAGATTGCAGGAAAACAAAAGTAGAAAGCACCAGGGAATTTAAAATTTGGTAAAAGTGGAGAGAGTTCAAGAACTTGTTTTTCGTCTCAAGCAAGGCTGAATACATGCAAAACAAAATTGCGATTCTGGTGATAATCCAAAAAAGGCAGACTTCTAACAACTGGTGAGGAAAGTAATGCCAGAGATACGGTATGTTTCATTCTGATTAGGGATCATCAGCTGTACGTGGCAGGAAGTGTCACCTGTTCCCCTGATTACTAGTTCCCACCAGTCTCCGATAAACAATGCGGTCACTAGTACTGCTACACGGCAGGCGTTCAAGTAACGTTACTGAGAGCGCGACGCCGCGGTAAACGGCGGGAACAATCAACTTAGAGGATACGGGGATAAGGAAAAGTTAGGAGCAATACTCAAATACTCCATACCAAGCAATTTCCCGAAAAAAATTTCGCCGAATCAACTGAACCGAGGAATTAATTTGATTTGAAGGCGGATTCCCCTACATACGACCAGCCAGTAAGAGTCTGCTGAATAATTGGCGGCCTGTTTCCGGACGGCTCGAAATCACACATCGGGCCACTGATGACGCACCACAAGAAGATACCCTACAACCGGAACGATTCAGCGAAAGCGATGACTCATGAGACACAGATGTGAACCCTATAAAACAGCCAGTAAAAGCGGGTATTGACCACGGTGCAGGCGAGTGGTTAAAAACGGTTGCCGCTTTTAGACAGGAAAGCTCTGGTGCGAGTTAAAAGAAGCAACGCAACAGGTAGTGGGACCGACTGAGCCTGACCAGGTGGTATGTTTCGGTGACTAGGCTAAACCAATCTAGATTCAAATAAGTGCAGAAACGAACAGGTGTGAATATCAGTGCCACTAGTGGCGAATAGGAATCGGGTGGATGACGTTCGACAATGGTTCACGGGCCTATATAAGAGTCAGGCGCGATTGCTTATGTATTATTCGTATCTTTAGAGCGTTGACGCCGACGGTCGTGCACCAGCATGCTGTTCTGAAAAGATAGAAGGTAGACTTTCGACTATGGCGTGTACGGTTGGCGTAGCTTGGTCTTCCGGACATAATCAACTAAAATCTACCAACGTTATACGGGCATTCATTATGAAGTCATACTGCTGTCCCGTCGTCGCAAATTGATCTCCCACTGTCCATCCTTACACGGCAGCCGAATAAGGGAAGCACAGGACTCGAAGCTCGCATCCATTGGAGCTCATCAGCATGTTTATCCCTGATCGTATAGAGATTTTTACAACTAATCCAGCAGCGTACGCTGGATACAGGCAAGCATTTTGACGCTTCGATAGTGACAAATTTGCCCAGCGCTCCAAGAGAAGACCCGGTAACTACTGGGTCGAGTTCAAGAGTCCATTGCACAACCTGACTGGGAAGTCCTAACGGGCCGATCAACCAGCGCAACCAAGAGTTAACGGATCACCGTTCAAATCGTTGAACAAATCAAACACATCGCTCAAGCGTGGGCACGTTCGCCTGTTCAAAGGTGATAACACAGGTGTATGTAGCGTACGCTGGTGGACTAGTGGCAACAGGCTCGCCCCGCATTACACACATTCGGCGTTCAAATCCGAGAACTCTCCCAACGGCATTCGAGTTCAGTGCTTCCGTTCATTGATGTGGACCCACTAGGAAAAGTGCGACGGGGGATGTTCAAACGACCCAACCACCCATAACTAGCCGGACCTGAAGTAGAAATTACCCACACGCGTGGATCATGGTTTTCCTTCGCGTAGTTACAGAAGCAACATGGTACGCCACATTGATCAGTGCTTCTGTACCCACTTACCAACATATGATAGAGGTACTAGGGCGACCTGAGGGACACACTCGCAGATCCCCATCAAATCCCGAGACATCGGATCTGAAGTGTCGCGCGCTGTCAATCAGGCATGTACAGAAAAACTTTAAAATGTGTACAACGGTTGGTTGGACAAGGTGGCCAGTATAAAAGCAATGTCGAGCAGGCTTGTACTATCTCCCATCCAATGTTATTCGGCTGGCGTAAAAGACTGAAAGCTATTTTTGGCTGTTTCACTCAGTATTGCTCAGAGCACTTTCTGGCAGCTCTCTCTGATAGGATATCTTCGTATGGCGGGAATCGGGAACGCTGGCTACCATACCTGGGGGCCGTTAAGTCCAGCAAACTATGGACAAAAGCTGTCAGTATGCACAAAGTCAGACGCTCCGAATAAACAACACAAGTGGGATTCATTTACTGGGACATATCATGACCTATTGCTTGACTCATCAAACTAATTCATGGACTGGAATAACCTGTCAACTGTTTCCAAAGCGACTTGTATTGATCAAGCTAGATACAAGTCAATGAACGTTTTATGGTAGACCTTATCTACCCACAGCCTAGTTACCCCAAAAAGACACCCCCTATCTGTTCATCGCTTAGTAGGTGTTAAACCTAACAACAGCAGCTCACTCGATATTCTCCACCGAATGGGAAGACGAAAAATCTTGTACCGAACAAGAAATAATGATTCGACTATCACTGGCCAAAACGTGCAACATATGGGTAATTTATTGGGAAAATGAGCGTAGCATGATACTGCTGTGAAGTTCGAAAGAGGATGAGTACCAAACTAATTGGCTGAAATACGACTGCCTTAGTGCGCTCGCATGCCAAAAGTATTCCTGACTGTCGTTCGCTTCTCTCTAGAGAAGGGCGGCACGGTAGTGTGGAGGAGTAAAATGTTACTGGGTTGATCATAATAGGTTGATCAGTAGTAGATGAGGGCACATAATGCGGTCCAAGGTGCTTGAAAAAAGATCCACGGTGATGAATTTTGTGAGGCTTTCACTCCTAAAATAGAATGTGCACTAGCGGTAAATGTCAATTATGGTCCCGAAATATTTTCACTACATCCTATTCCGAGTGTACAAATAGAGCAAGTATTTTCCAAATGAACATGTTCTAATAGGCCATTAGACATGCAGACAGAATTCCACCAGACTCTATTACCAGTGTCCATCTCGTTAAACTCACCTGATGAGATCAACAAGAACATATGCATCATGAATTCCATTCTATCTCAACGGTGGTAGAAACAGACTTTGTTACTAATCCAAGTGCCCGAGGTTCACTTCTCCATCCCTTAAAACCAGTCTCTTGATGGGGTTGTTGATAGGAAATGAGATTCGGGATCACGTTCAGAGCACAAAGTCACATGAGATGAGTGCGCTTGGTTTTCTGGTGGTGTTTGTTCAGCCCATAGCCAGACCTAGTTTTTCACTGTCTCCGTGGCTGACTGTGCTTCGATGTCGTTGAGCTAAGGGGATAGTAGGTTAAACATATCGTGTCCTCTCAACATGATTTGCTTTGGTTTGTTTCACCGCCACTACTTAGGAGATTGTCACAGGAACTAGTGTCCGTCGTCTCTCCACCTCATTCCTTGACCGTATATCGCCTTTTGCTTCCAGCTACCCCTGTCAAGTTTAAACGGTACTTCTTACCTGTTCTTTCTTTATCAGGAAGGCTCTGTCGAACTCCAGCTCTTTAAACTCCAAGTAACGTGCACTTATCATGAGCCTGTGTTGCTTGTGCCTTCACCCAGGTACCAGTACCCAAAATCTATTGGAAGAAATGGCGTAGAAACCGTATCCGACTTGATGGCGTTCCGTATATTTCACTGTTTCCATGGGGCTCTCCTCTGTACTCCATTTTTTATCGAACCAGAAGGTCTAGTAATTATGATCATTACGGATAAAAGGGATACCTATTATTTTCAAAGAATGCACCATTATCCCAAGGTAATAAAGTCCACTGAGAAGCTAGGTGAACAAAACTAATGCTTTCAATAACTTAGTGAAATCCATGAGTGGCAAGGGAATTCTCGGCGGCATGACTACCATTTATTTATCACTGAAAAGCTCAAACAGGCGCACACAAACAGAAAAGAATGAAAACTCAGACCTAAAAATAGATACAGTATGACTCAAAAAATCTTTACGAAAGATTTACTGGCATGCATGCTGATCAAACATGATATAAGGAGGAATGGAAGGTCACACCACGACAAGCTGAATGGATTGCGTTGTCAGCCTACAATTACGCAAAGAGTGGAAATTGAAACCAAGCACAACTGTCCTCAAGAGTAACATAACTTTTATCTTCACTTGAGACCAGACAGATGCGTGCATGCATATCTTCTTCTAATCCTGACAGAACACATCAGTCATATGCAAGTTATATTCTTCATCCGTGTTGTACTTATCAGCTCATTCGTTTCTTGATTGTATGATGTTCGTCCATACATCACAGCGGTTGTCCAACAAACTTTAGTAAAAGCAACACAACCAGTTTTCGCTCTTCTTCACACGCACCAGATTCCACAGAGTGTATTATTTTGTAAAGAAATTCAAAAAGTAACTTGAACGTGTAATTCTCTTTAAACCAACAAATCACTGGGAGTTCCGGACCAAATTCGGCTGGTACAGTGTTAAAAAGATTGAGCGCCACATGGTGTATGTCATAGAAATTTCAAAGTAAAAACACACTACTTTGTGTTTTGACTTCAAAAATTCCATGTTCTGTGGTACGGGGCCAAATTTCATGGAATTCTCATGGAAATATCAATGTGACGGGAGATTTTACAACCTTAAAAGTTATTGGTTATCAGATGTATAATACCTGTTTTTTTACATAGAAAATTAGACGTGGAGCAGTACCTGGGAAGATCGATCGGCGCAAACCGTAGAGCGAGGTAATGACAACGTTCCGCATCCCCGCATGACTGACCCGTCAACACATCTTGTCGTTGGCATCAACCAGCCATTCCGCGCGTTTAACAGGCGTTTTCGGATACCGCCCCTTATGATCTGCACTCTTCATCCCAGAGCCTCATTTTTCGGTTGATAAGAAGTGATTGTAAGGGGCCGCTAATTGTTTTAACGACCAGCTTCATAGGCCGCTCAACTTTGGAGCGCCTGTCACTCAGAATAGGCCACTTGTTAGGCACCCTCAAAGGAGAACAACTGCAGACGGATATATAATTTCTAATCGTCCGGCAAAAATGAGAGTACGTAGACTGTACTTAGATCAGAGCGTCTCCAGCTTACTTGCGATTGGGGTAGTTTCCCTGAGTATCACAGTTACATTTCATGTCAGCGACTGTTCCACCGTGCTTTGGGGCTTTTTCCGGTATACTGCAGCATCCGCAAAAACAGTAAATTCCGCTACACTTTGTCATCAAGATCATGGGTCCTCATGACAATGCTGATGATCTGGCTTTGCGTCGTTACCGCGACGGGTCCTCTACTGATGCTACAGGAATCAAAATCCAAAACTTCAGGAAGCATCCATGACAACAAGAGTTACCCTCAGGAAGAGATTCAGAATCGGACTGTTGGTAAAATAGTCAAGCTGACACCGATTTCAGAGGGGTCTGATGAAATAGCGTGTAATGATGTAAACAATTGGACGAGCCTAAGAATACTGCACATGAAGAAGAGGAGCGGTAAAAAGTCCTAACACACTACTCGTAAGACTGTTGAAAACCCCTCGCCAGACCACCATCAACTTCGCTCTTCTAGGGGTCATCAGGTGGACGCAGCTCCCGAGTTTCTAAAAGCCCTATGATCTAGTTGAGCACCAAACTATACGAGATTGCAAGTGAAACAGAATGTACCTAAGGCTCCAAGCCGCCGTGGTACGAACCTGTTGTCAAAAAGGATATTTTGCATGAAACATAAGGTGGCAAATTTCCCAACCGGTTTCTCAGTGTGACTACTTCTGTGTCGTTTCGTTAACTTATGGGTATTGGTGGATGATTACTGTTTCTAGTGGATTCGATGTTCGAAAACGGAGTCAGCAACTGAAGAACTGCAAAAAGGCGGACTACGATCGATGACAGCCAGCACATTCTACCGAGATTCGTTACGGAAAACTCACAATTTTATTCCGATTATCATTCACAGTAGATGTATGGGGAAGTCTCAATCAGTATTTCAACCATCACATTGAGTCCATATGGTGAGGGCGAAATGGATCTCAGTCAGTCATCTATCTGCACCCAGACGAGTCAAGTCGTGAAAATATAGAGTTAATGGTATCTAGTTTTCTCGAAAGTTGCTCGGAGCTGGGGTGGCTGATAGCACTACAGGTGCACATGAAAGTGGCCTAAGCACCGAAGGCTGAATTCAGAGGACTGGATTAAGACACACTGAAATTCAAGCGAAATGGAGCGATTCGAGAGTTCAAATTCGAAGTTTTCGTCAAAAATAAGCAGTACACCCTCATGGGCAGATAACAGTTTGTTTGGTGCTAAAACAGGGAAGGTGAGTCTCGAATTCCAGTAAAACCAAGAGAAATTTATCAATTTAAGAAAGAACTGGTCAAAAAATAGCGAACGGCTGATAGCTCACCTGATCAACATCCAGCGTGTTGGATATATTTTGCAATTCGCTAGAAACTGTGTTCAGACGTTCTGCCATGACACGAACACGTTCGCACAAAGCATTAAAAAGAGACTGAAGTCGAGCGTACCGGTCTTTTGTCATTTGATAACCGACATGCGCCCAGTATGGTAAGATGCGGTTGAAATGATCGTGTCGATAGAGATTGAACTGATTCAAAGCAGCCTGGTAGTCCCTCCGTGCTCTATCGAATTCGGTAGTTTTTGTTTGGGCGGTGGTGAGTGCCTGTCAAACGAATATGCATAGTTATTGAGAATTTGGTGTACTTTGTATCATAGATCAATGAAAACGCCAAACGGAAAGTAGCGTGCTGGAATTTCGTTTTTTGATGCAACCCAACTGACTGAGATGGAATTTCTAACTGCATCGATTCTCTTCACTAGCCTTATTCATTAACCAACCAGTCTAGTGGGGTCTAGTTTTTCAACTATGAACCGTGTGCAAACGTACGTTGATTAGGACTGCCACGGCATACGGATGCTGATAAGGCAAGATAAAGGCTGGGATTAGTTCATAAACTTGGACAAAAAGTGGAACAAGTGAGGACAACATTGGCAACAAGGCATAGATCAAAGGTCACGAAAAAGCTTATAGGAAAGACGCCACTGGCTACAGTGCTGTTATGTCGGTGAGGATACCGAGCCGTTTGTGGAGTGGGTAGAACAAGTGAGGACAACATTGGCAACAAGGTATAGATCAAAGGTCACGAAAAAGCTTATTGGAAAGACGCCACTGGCTACAGTGCTGTCATGTCGGTGAGGATACCCAGCCGTTCGGTACCACAACCTCGTATATGACATGAATCAACAAAACTAGGATCCACTGTTAAGCTTTTCGTTTTTCCGTGCTTCGCACACTCTGCATCTTGATACTTGCAGAGAAGGTTACGGGAGAGAAGACACGAGGAAGCAGCGGTACTCAGAAAATACGACCGAGTCGGCGAAGCTCTTTAAGCTATATCACACAATCACGTCTGTCACACAAAAGCCAGAATCAATGCACCTTCCGAGGTACTTATAGTTCGTCACAACTTCTAGTGTCACTTAGAACTCTTGAGGCATTTTCAAAGGCTGCGCGTCCATCTGCACGACCCTGCATCGTATGAGCACGAAGCAAAGGCCGAAACACCTTAGCTATTCAAGTAATTCCGCACTTTCTGATTTCCTCAACAACGAGATCAATGTCATCTAGATAATCCATATCGAAAAAATTCTCACTTGGGAAGATCTGGACAAAAATGCCGGGCAACACCGCTTGCAGGAAAGCCTTTTGGGGCACTCCTCAAACACTCAAACGCGCCCACACGTATGTGAATGCAAACAGATCATGATAACCGCGAACTGTAGCGCAAGAGTATTGAAAAGATCGAATCGATTGATAGAATCCAACGCATTGCTAAAGTGAAGGAACACCAAGGTTGTAGGGCACCTACACGCACACCGTTACACTAACACTTGACTGAGCGGGAGGATGTGGTCGACACAGCCCCTTCCTGGTTGGAATCCTGTCTGATGTCCTCGAAACAGGGCTTCGCGCGCTTTCATATAGGGTGTAAAATAAGCGATGCGATGAGTCACGTTGTAACAGAGATTAGGCTAATTCCTCGAACTGCCACATTCACTGCGGCACCTTTTCCGAAAGTGAGCACTGCGACTGACTTATTCCAGTTGGTTGAGACGGTCCCCTCAGACGGAGACAAGTAAGTTAGACATGTACGGACTGAGGATACGTATGTGAATGCAAACAGATCATGATAACCGCGAACTGTAGCGCAAGAGTATTGAAAAGATCGAATCGATTGATAGAATCCAACGCATTGCTAAAGTGAAGGAACACCAAGGTTGTAGGGCACCTACACGCACACCGTTACACTAACACTTGACTGAGCGGGAGGATGTGGTCGACACAGCCCCTTCCTGGTTGGAATCCTGTCTGATGTCCTCGAAACAGGGCTTCGCGCGCTTTCATATAGGGTGTAAAATAAGCGATGCGATGAGTCACGTTGTAACAGAGATTAGGCTAATTCCTCGAACTGCCACATTCACTGCGGCACCTTTTCCGAAAGTGAGCACTGCGACTGACTTATTCCAGTTGGTTGAGACGGTCCCCTCAGACGGAGACAAGTAAGTTATGTACGTACGGACTGAGGATTTCACTTACATCCTCAAGCGGGGGCGAGATAGCCCAAGTGATTAGAGCACGAATTTACTGACCGGAAGGTTCGTGGTTCGACTACCGACTTCCTCTGTCTAGACTTGGGCAATTTGGCAGTATCCCAATCCTCGTGCAACCTTCGGGTGGTATGGCAGCTACGCGCCGAAAGGGTGTTACAGCTGAACAATTGTTATATCACGGCAGTGATGCATCGGTGTTGAACACTGATGTCATGCTGTCGATGATGATGATGATGATGATGATGATGATGATAGCATCCTTAAACAAAGCGGGTGGAAGCCCGCCAGCAGTTGAAAGGAGGAAAGGCATCTCACCTAATTTCCAGGTGAGATCCCAAGCTAACTATCCAGGGCTCTAACCTGTATCCGAAATCCAACTGAGTAGTGACAATTAGTGAGTTATATTGTTGTCGATAGTATTCAGGCCAATGACTAAGTTGCTATTTTTTAGAGAAAACCGGACCTTTTTACCATTGATGGTTCCACTCACTATAATTTTTTGGGCCCGTTTCGTATGTCGCTCGGAATAAATTTCGCATATCTGGAGAGTTCCTCGCTTGTTCCACCTCTTTAATTTTATAGATCCACTAGCAGGAGTCAACATTCGAAGTTGCCTGAAAAGAGCCTCGGTAGGTCTGAAGGCTTTCAATGTCTAGGCGAGGTGTACGTACCGAGCTTCCCTTCCCAAGAAATCATCATCATCATCGACAGCATGACATCAGTGTCCAACGCCGATGCTTCACTGCCGTACAACCATGACTTATTTGAAAGCCTTATTGTGAAGAAAAGAATAAAGATGGATGGGGGAGGGACTTAGTGCTAGCTTAACACAGTCATTCTGAGGTGCCTACACCTCTAGACATTCACTCAGGCAATCTCGACAGAAACTGACAACAAGAACGCCACTGACATCGGTTGGCAGCCATATCTTGTAGTGTCTCCAACCAGGCACAGTGAGGATCACG
>NW_008751924.1:478374-492024 GCF_000715545.1 Opisthorchis viverrini | reverse complement strand
TCCATGTCGACCTCCCAATTGAGTCTCAGATGCACTGAGCCTGCCCACTTGCGCATTCATATCTCCGGCAACCACCACAATGTCTGAGCTTTTTGCTCGCCGCAGCTTTTCTTCCCAAGAAAAATGCAAAAAACAGTAACATACACGAAATCAAACAAGTTTTTCAGAACGAGCAACAACCAGTACCTGATCCACGCAAAATACAGCCGAGCTACATTAAAGGTTGCCTCGCAAGTGGAGGACACCATATAGCCAAACGGTTTTGTTTGTGCCGGATGTTAGTACCGAGGAGAAATAAGCCGTGCTAAGCACATAACTGCAGTAGGAATTGACAGTTGTCTGTACCTCTGGATTTCAGTCCCAGGCGACCAGGTGTCAGTAGCCACATACCGCCTACTGCCCCGTATTGTGAAGCGAATAAGGCGACTAGGATGACTTATTTGTACATTGCATGGTTGTACGCGGGCGAAGGTACCAGAGAGCCCAAACCTAGACAGGATGACGATCAGGGTTCAAAAGACTGAGTATAAGGCAGCTTTGGTTGGTTTAAGACCGATACCGACCGAACGTAAGCAGCACAGGTTGCCGATTGCTGCGACCGAAACCTAAAAGGCCAAGAGATTGTGGTAGTTAGACTTCCATCCATCGATCAACCTAGGAGAACGGCTTTCGTAGATCCTGCACCAGAACCCTCCAGTACAGCTCACCGGGCTACAGATGTAAGCGAGATAGGGTCCAGCCTCTTCTTGATGGCCACTCATCATCAGAACCAGCAGCATCAGCAGTAAGAACCGCGCACTTGACCTACAGCAGTTGTAACTACCGTAGTTTCGTCCACCGATCGTTTGGGGAGGTGAGGTAGGTAACTGCGCATCGGATGCAGTAGCTGATAAATTGGTGCGTAAGTACAGGGCTGTCAGTAGACTTTTAAGTGGGAAGATTCGGAAGCGAGTTACGCATTGAATGCCACGGCTTGTTTGCGCGAGCGCCATGGAGGGCGCAAATGGGCCATGTCTGACGATGTCTCTAACCACTGACTTGGTCCATCTGGGGGTCCCCATCCAGGAAGACGGCAATGACCAGCACAGCTGAGTTTGCTGTTGATGGCTTCGCTACTTCGATGCAAAATCATTGTCTGACCTCCCCTAGCTCGTTTCCCTCTTTCGCGTGGTTCTGAGAAAAAGAACCCTTCGAGGAAGTCGGTCGATTGGCATACTGAGCAGCCGACCAACAAAGCGCAACCTATGCAATATGATTGGTTCATCTATCACAGGTGAGTTATTTCATTCGAATACCATTCGAAGTACTTCGGAATTGCTGATCCAATGTTCCCACAAGCATCTGGCGGAACTCTGAAGACATCGATGGTGAAACACTGAAGGTCTTCCGGCATCCTCAGTTTCTGACCTGTATAGCAAAATGGATCGCATCGCAGCATTCTAAACTCGACCTCTGACGGATAAGCTGTCACACTTACGCCACAGGTGACGTAGACTCACAGAAGCTGCTCTGGTCTTCCCGGTCCGGATGGGAACATCGTCTTTCGCGAGACCACCGGGACCGATATAGCTGCCCAGGTAAACGAATTTGTCTACTACCTCAATCGGCTCATCCGCAAGCATGAGCGAAGGGTTCGAGCCCACCTAGTCGAACAAGCGCATTTTATACTTTGCAGGCGCGAATCGCGAGCCAAACTTAATGACAGAATTATTTAGGTTAGTTAATATTGCTTGCATCACCACGGCACTACCACGGCTTCTCGTAGGGCTTCACACTGCCAAGGGGGTCGGCGTACAGCGTGTACAGGGTCAAGAACTTACGAAGGACATCTTTGTACCATAAAAAATTCCATAATGTCTGGCGGTCCACAGAGTCAAATCCAGCTTTCAAATTAAGGAACGAGATGGTTCAGTGGTTTGAGCGCGGATTTACTGACCGGAAGGTCCGTGGTTCGCACCCGGCATCTTCCTATCGACTTCCCCTGTCTAAACTTGGGTAACATGGCAGTATCCCAGCCCTAGTGCTTCGTTCGTGTGGCATGGCAGCTAGGCACCGAAAGGGTGTCACAGCTGAACGATTATGATTATTGATTATTATTACAACCATTGTGTCGCTAAAAGCAATGTCGCCGTTCCGGAATCTGTCGGAGGGTGAATATGTGATCGATGCATCCTCTTGTAGGACAGAAACCAGCTTGGTTTTCGCGGATCTGCCTCTCCCTGTGTTCAGTCAACCTTCGAAGGATAAGACCAGAGAGCTCCTTCGATGTCATAGCTACCAGGCTGGTGCCACGGAGGCTTTCACACAGCGTCCGCGTATCCTTATTGAGGAAAAAGGAGTAATTATCGACATGCCCCATTCTGCAGGCACTTTCCCTATGTTCCTAATAGCACCCATAAGCTTTGTCAGATGGGTTACCATGGATTCTTCGCCCTCTTTGAAGAGGGCTGTATACAGACCGTCCGGTCATAGTGTCTTCTCACGTTTCAGTACGGACAGTTTGTACTTTATTTCTTCTTCCGACAGGTGATTAAGGTTAACATTCAATTCACCTATGCACTATCTCCAGAGGCTGTGTGACAGGAGGCAAGCTAAACTCTTTTTCGAAGTGTTCGGCCCATCTTCCCAGTCGACATTTTTAAGGGTGAATTAATAAGCGCCTTTTCATTCATCGTTTCATTGACCATTGCTTTCCTATGGCCAGTCGATCGTATCAGTAATTACAGGGTACGAATGTTTTCAACAGCAGAATGCTTCTCTATCTCTCAAGCTCTCGCCCTTATGCACTTTCCCCACTGAGGATGCAATAACAGCTTTTCAGTGCGCGTCATGGGTATTACACTGGAGCTTCCAGACTTCGACAGTCCCCATGTGCATTCACATTTCACGTCATTCATCTGATCCTTTCTGAAGCACGCCAGCCCTAATAAGTTAGCGTGAGCGCTAGAGAACTGACATCGGAATGTGGGCAGTATCGAAAAACCCATGTGACTCCTGTATTCCGCAACGCTGAATATCCTGTGGTATGTGTAACCAGGAATCTATTCACACTGGAGCACATAACGGTGCTCTGAAATGTAACCAAGAAGACCTGCGCCTGAGGAAATATCCAGATCCGACGCCAATGCTGAAGCCTACCGAACTTCGACTCTAAATGATTATGTTCTGTTCACCGAGTTGACGGAAGTGTCCCGTTATACTGCTCATACCCTTGCACAACCTTAGACTTTCCTGAAAGTAAATAGAGCCGAAGGTGGTCAGTGCATTCAGATCCCCCTTGAATCGGTTTGGATGATCAGCCCCACACAGTTCGACGGTTCGAGATAGCTCAGTGGTGAATGGGCCAGCTCACGGACCGGGTGACCCGTGGTCCGAAACCAACCTCAACATCTCGACTGCTCCCGCCTAGGCTTGAGCAACCGGGCAGTATCTCAACTCCCGTCGCCCATTTCACTGACATGTCAGCTAGGCACCGGAAGGGTGGCACAGCTGATCGATTCACGAACCGAACGCCAGGATGAAATACCTCCCATAACGAAATCATCTAGAGAAGTCTGTAGCGAAGGTAGGGGGAGCCTTTGACTGTCGACGGTTGAAACGCTCGCTTTCAACCAGAACTTGATTCGTCGTGAACTTGTCCGATTAATGCTTGACCACTACCAAGTGCGCGCCACTGAAAATTGCGTCAACACGCTACACAGCACATCCGTATGTTGTCATTGATTATGCCTTATCTCCGGCACCAAGATCACTAAACTGCCAGTAGCCCATTGAAAAGAGTGGTAGATGAAGAGTGGCTGGAGTTTCGCAGCTGACAACTTGGATTATCCCGTGAAATATCCACCTTAAGGATGCCTACGGCTTATTTCAAGCCAAAGGCAACATACTGGAGTAGAACGCACGAGCTTCTCTGGGGATATTTACCATAGTGTCTTCTCACGTTTCAGTACGGACAGTTTGTACTTTATTTCTTCTTCCGACAGGTGATTAAGGTTAACATTCAATTCACCTATGCACTATCTCCAGAGGCTGTGTGACAGGAGGCAAGCTAAACTCTTTTTCGAAGTGTTCGGCCCATCTTCCCAGTCGACATTTTTAAGGGTGAATTAATAAGCGCCTTTTCATTCATCGTTTCATTGACCATTGCTTTCCTATGGCCAGTCGATCGTATCAGTAATTACAGGGTACGAATGTTTTCAACAGCAGAATGCTTCTCTATCTCTCAAGCTCTCGCCCTTATGCACTTTCCCCACTGAGGATGCAATAACAGCTTTTCAGTGCGCGTCATGGGTATTACACTGGAGCTTCCAGACTTCGACAGTCCCCATGTGCATTCACATTTCACGTCATTCATCTGATCCTTTCTGAAGCACGCCAGCCCTAATAAGTTAGCGTGAGCGCTAGAGAACTGACATCGGAATGTGGGCAGTATCGAAAAACCCATGTGACTCCTGTATTCCGCAACGCTGAATATCCTGTGGTATGTGTAACCAGGAATCTATTCACACTGGAGCACATAACGGTGCTCTGAAATGTAACCAAGAAGACCTGCGCCTGAGGAAATATCCAGATCCGACGCCAATGCTGAAGCCTACCGAACTTCGACTCTAAATGATTATGTTCTGTTCACCGAGTTGACGGAAGTGTCCCGTTATACTGCTCATACCCTTGCACAACCTTAGACTTTCCTGAAAGTAAATAGAGCCGAAGGTGGTCAGTGCATTCAGATCCCCCTTGAATCGGTTTGGATGATCAGCCCCACACAGTTCGACGGTTCGAGATAGCTCAGTGGTGAATGGGCCAGCTCACGGACCGGGTGACCCGTGGTCCGAAACCAACCTCAACATCTCGACTGCTCCCGCCTAGGCTTGAGCAACCGGGCAGTATCTCAACTCCCGTCGCCCATTTCACTGACATGTCAGCTAGGCACCGGAAGGGTGGCACAGCTGATCGATTCACGAACCGAACGCCAGGATGAAATACCTCCCATAACGAAATCATCTAGAGAAGTCTGTAGCGAAGGTAGGGGGAGCCTTTGACTGTCGACGGTTGAAACGCTCGCTTTCAACCAGAACTTGATTCGTCGTGAACTTGTCCGATTAATGCTTGACCACTACCAAGTGCGCGCCACTGAAAATTGCGTCAACACGCTACACAGCACATCCGTATGTTGTCATTGATTATGCCTTATCTCCGGCACCAAGATCACTAAACTGCCAGTAGCCCATTGAAAAGAGTGGTAGATGAAGAGTGGCTGGAGTTTCGCAGCTGACAACTTGGATTATCCCGTGAAATATCCACCTTAAGGATGCCTACGGCTTATTTCAAGCCAAAGGCAACATACTGGAGTAGAACGCACGAGCTTCTCTGGGGATATTTACCAAAGATGTCCCTCAGTTGAGTTGTGAACTGATGTCTGTGTCGAAAACATCACAGAAACTTCAGGACTTTTCAAGGACAAACAAATTTCCAGGTTATTGGCCAGAACGGGCAGATCACTTGCTGTGGGCGAGGATAGACTAAAGAGAATAATTAAGTATGGATTTTAACCTGCTTCAATATCTGAAGACAGGCCAACAGTAGTCCGACAACCGAAGAGGTTATGTCTGGGAAAGGGAACTAAAGCCGCCAGTGGAGCTCTCCAAATGTATTTCATAAACTTCAGTGCTTCAATTCTTCAGGATACTGACAGAGCTTATAGGTACCGAGCCTTTTATTTTTCTGTGTGGTCACGAAAATGATCCCTCAATGTCGTCCTCTCCCAAGAAACGATGCAAAAAGTGCCTCTGGAAGCAGACCGGGAGCCGACCCCCGGTCTTTCCTCCAAATGATAAATGGAACATTTCTTCACAATTCTATAATAGTTAAGTGCCAGTGTTAACTCAGTTTGGTTCAGTCTATCAGCTATAAGACATGTACTAAAGGTATGTTGGTTCCAGCTGCTACAGTTTCGGTGAGAGAGCAGTGGGGATATGGCCAAGCGTTAGGGCGATGGAAAACAATCAATTCTGGAAACTAGAAAGCTACGCATCAAAGGCGTTACAAACTGTGTGGTTGAGCCTTATCAGCTAGTGTCATCAACGATTGGCGAATCGAGTACCGGGGACCCAGTGAGTTTACTAATAGGCGTTTTAATACGTCCTTTCCAGATCATACATCTTCCGCCTCTACTCAGTGTAAGGCTGAGCTAAAAGAGGTCAGCGATGCAGACAGTCCATGAAAGAAAAGTACGTATTGCAACAAAGAACATCTGATTACGACTAGCAAACCCACCTTTGTAACATCATTCTGGGAGTGTGAAATATCAGCCTCAATGCGTGCGTAATCTTCGTTCGCTTTGACCATATCCCTGTACTTGTCACGATATCGCTTAATCTCGTCGTCGATAATCCTCGTCTGACACTTCATTTCGGACACCAGTTTGTCACTTATGAACGTTAGTTAATGGAGATAGGACAGTACCGATCACGCTTCCATCGCTTCATTCCATGTCGTTCAGATTTAATTGCCTGTTTCACATCATTTCCTCCTTGTAGTTCGAAAGAGTTTGCCACCAGGCCTTCTGTATCAACTAATAACTGAGTGACTCGAAGGAATTCATTGATGGCAGAACCAAAAGTGTTCGTCGTTCCAAAATATTTCTCTGAATCGACCGCATACTTCTCACAAAGCTTCCTACAGAAACATTTTCAAGTCCATTATGAGCCTACTTTTGCGCTGCAAAAGCCTCAAGCTGAAGCTTCGCGAAATCCAGCAAAAACTTGTACAGGCGTTCATGCACTGCAGTGCTTGTGACTTGATACTTTATCAAATCCTGGCCACGGTCCTGTAACACACGATATATTCTTAGTGTTTTGAGTGAGGAACTACCCATAAATCCACCCAAGTCTCAGGATGAACCATGAAACTGCTCCAGAAAGGGAAGAAAAACCGACCGGCGTTCGGTTCCAAAAGCGCGGGAGAAGCACTCGCGAAGGTCACACAATGATGAGGCGACCTACATGAGGCAGTAGGTTCCGTAAGTATACTAGGTGGATGAGCCGGATCGGACTCAGATTTTTGGTCACTGTTCCAGTGGATGAATCCGGATTATGCAGCCAAACACAATGGGAACAGTTTTCCCTCATTATTTGTGACTGAGAGACACGGGTTCACGGATTGCTACACAGAATCAATGCATTCGCCCATGATTCGTGGTTCTGTGACGTTTTGTACCTTTATTTTGCTTCCATTATAACATTACGCATTTCATCAGTTGCAATACTGTTTTTTGTTTGAATACGAAAAACTTCAAAGAAACGCGCACTTGTACAATTTCTCAGAATACAAGCATGATCACATGCTTCGACTCTCCCTTCTGATTTCGCTTGCACTTGAAGCGGCCATTCGTGAGTCTCATGTACTAACTCTGGTAGCAAAACATTTCAGACCATCTTCGGAATCTATTATATGTGGGGACTGTTCAGAAGAAGACCCCTGGAACACCATAATTGGATTATTGTTTATTCGCTGACCTGGGCCAACGACGAACTATTTTAAAGAGAACAGCTGTTAGTGAGTCCGCTCCATCTGACCTCTTTATTATTGTATACCCAACCTTGCGTTGTTATTTTTATTTCTTTGCCACACACTCCTGGTAAAATAACTTATTGGGTAACCAAACCACTACAGTTCATCTTTGTTCCTGTAGTTCAACCTATTCCATTTTCCTGAACGGTATGGGCGAAAAAGCACGTGGAAGCACTCTCGGCGCTGGGGAATAACCTTGCAATTGCGAGGATTCATATAAAAGGTATCAAAATGGGCCTTGAACTGGGCTATGGACGCAGTCTGAAGAACCGTCCGAGGAAGATTATACTACCTAACTACATGTACTGAGGAAAGTTGTTTATTAGTGTGTGATCTGAGATACACTGCATATCCCTGCAGTGCGTTAGGTAGGCCAAGGGTGGCAACGTTGTCCAAACCTTTTTCAAAAAGGCCGTAAGCAATATCAGCTACCCTCGGCGGCGAGGATACGCCCGGGAGTATATTTCAAGCACCAAAGGACGCGGTTTGTGGTCACGGGATTTGACGAAAGTAACCATCATCTCAGCAGCCAGCCAAACACACTCAACGAGGAATGAGTGTTACGAGAAGGGAACTTGGTTGGCCTTTTCATGAGACAGTCTGACGTAGGCCAATACAGTATCCGGAAATAAATGCGAATAATACGAAGGTGCGCCAAATTAGACACGAAGCGAAAAATGCATTTCCATCTGATCTTTCAAGCTGGAGTGAAAATGGTATGCTTAGAGAAGGTCAGGTGATTAAACACTTTTTGGTACCCTTATCCGCAACGTCTTCATCCATCTTTCATCATGCACAAAGGAGCTGTCAAATTAGTCTAATGCGAACCAAATATGGACGCGCTTTTCGTCATTCAGGGGTAAGGGCCAGATTTACCCCTGCCTTGAAGTGTTGACACCCATCAGTATGGCTTTGGCGTTGTAAATTCGGAAATTCAGGTCCGTCCGAAGAAGTGAGACCTGAAATGGAATTCGCGTCGGGATGACAGTTGATGTAGATCAAAAATAGTATTGGTCCAAAAGCGAAGATTGAGGATCTACAACGAAGACCGGTGCAGGGCTGTTTGGGCAAACTTCCCCCCGAAATATTTCATTTTCCCCATCGTAGGATTTCCGCATGAGAGCTGCAAGACTTGTCTATGAAGCAATGGAACCAGTGGGACTCGGCCGAATCCCTCCGAGAGGCTGAAAATACGGCGTCCAGTACGTGTGCATGAGCACGCGCACGTTGGCTACGCAAGAACGGTTTGGGCGGATCCGTGTTGTGCCGGGGTATATAAAATAGTTTCTTTTCAGGTGATTTAAGTTGGTCAGCTTCCAATTAATTTCCGTCGCCTTCCACAGTAAACCCTTGAGGCTATTAGTTGCGTAGCTGCCGGTCGACAAAGTGCCACCCGTTTTACGATTGGCACGACAATCACTTCCTTTCGAGCACGGGTGTGACTGCCTTCATCTATCGACTCACAAAACATCAGAGCGAAATGCTCTGAGAGTGCGAGCGACATTATCTTCAGGACCCCCCGGTGTACTTCGACTTGTGGGTGGCATACCGTTAGGCGTGATCATAATGTTACAGTCAGAATGAAAAGAAAGGCTGGCGGGGGGTTGTGGCCACAGAGGGGTTAGAAAAAGGAGAGCGTCATAGGGTTGCAGCCGTAAACTGATGAACTAGTCAGAAATGACTAGAAAGCATTTTGGCTTTGGCTTCTACTTTAGTGTCAGCATATTTATCCTATTCGTCAAGGAATTCTTCCTGGAGAGGTTCTCTGGGCAGTGGTGCATTAACCTGAATTTTACGTTTTTCCATTACCTTATAAGGCTCAGTACTACATTCTACTTTCGCATGTTTAGTCCGAGAATCTCTAGTTTATAAAGGCTTCGCTCATCGCAAAATACCAGCCCAGCTTCCAATCATCTTCGCCGATACCCTCGGAAAGCCATGTGAACCAGGTATCCAGAAAGTGCAGAATCCTCCTTGGTAGCTTTGGTGGTGGACAGTAAGCTGTACGTACGTGAACTAGCCTCACTTCAAGCCGGTCTCAAAATGTTCGGCTTTGCGCTCATTGGCAAATGAGGTTGAGCGTCACATTTGGGCCACACTTATCTCCTGATCGATAAAACGCTGTCCATCAATGTTACCTTGATCCCGTATGACTGGCCTTTGGCCTGCGCAGTGTATGGTTAATGAGGTTATACGTTGACCCTATGTGATTTATTGCCTGAATAGACTGAGCGGCCAAGCAGGCTGGCCACTGGCGGCAGCAACCTCACACCAGGTAGGAGACCTTATAAACGTTGAATTCAGTTACCAGTGAAACATGTGTAAAACGGTAGCCGTAAAAGATCTACTTGCGGTGCTTCTCCGATGGACATGAACGATTACGATAAACGAACGCATCGAGAATCCGTCCTGCGAAGCAAAATCCGAATCCACATTTCGCTGCATATTGGAGCAGTCGGGGGATCATACAGGGTTGTATTCAAATGTAAGAGAGCGCTGCATGCTCCTGTGTTGCAACCGTCAAACGAGGTCAACTCTAGTCTGCGCCAGGTTTCTTTGCATGCAGCTTTGTGCTGCTACCCAACATTTGTGGCCACTGACTCTCGAAAAATTTGTGAAAAGCTTTGGGTAGTCCATGGCGTAGTGCCTCTGCCTCATTAGAATGGCCGAGATCAGGCAGGTATTGAGTCTCCAAAGTTTTTAGTATCTAAGCACTTGTTTCTAATGTGTCTTCTGCGGTGTAACTTTGCCTCCTGCCTCAGTCGATTCAAGTGGACCTTCTTTCGCTTTACGGTGCTTTTGCCCACTATATGTTCGGATCTAGTTGTCCCCTTGTCTCCGGTGGAGGTGGTTTGATCCAGTGAAAATGTGACTTTTGCCACCCACTTCTTTCGAAGTGCTACATTTTGCGCTCCTAGAAGCGTCGTCTCGAGAGATTTGCGGTTGCAAAACCACTTGTTCCTGGCTTTTAGATGCTAGTAAGCAATTTATATATTTCTGTCGGACCAACTGGCGTCCTAGTTGCTGCGACAAGCAGCATTTTCTACTAAAAGCACAGAGAAGACCGAATTTTAGGTTTTCGGGTCAATTCCTCTGAAGTGGTCCATCATCAACATCATCATCATCAACGACAGCATGACATCGGTGCCCCACACAAATGCTTCACCGCCGTACAGCCATGACTTATTTGAAACGGCTCCAGCGTGAGAAAACTTCGTCAGAAATGCAGACATGTGCCATGAGCATGTCACATGAACGACCGCACCACCGGGCACTCCTTGAGTGATCTAGAACGAAGGATTTTATTTGGAGGCAGGTTTATTTGAATGACTACGAAGTGTGTCATTTTGGGATGTCTGGCTAAGTCCCTGATGATATAGGTGCGGACGCATTCCGTAGACAATTCGCCGAAAGATTTCTTGGAGATCGACATCATGGTTGACTTCCTGCGCGAGAAAATGTCACAAGATAACATGCCTCGTTGATACGTGGTGGCTAGCACACGGAGGCAGGAATCAAGTAGCCGAGGGGTGACAGTGGAGTCTAGTTTCGCTATTTGAAAGCGTTTTCAAAGGTAGGGTGTCTGAAGCAGCTTCTGGGCGTGAAACGGGATGGAGGAAGGAATCAGGAGAGTCAGTAGTGTCAACATCAATTTCGATCAGGAGTTTGTGGCTTGACTTTTGTTCCTAATTTTCGAGCCAATGAAGGTGACAAGTGGCGTGTGACCCGGTCAATCTTCCAAGAGCATGGCGTGGAAATTATTACCGTAGTTGTGGATGGTGATGCAATTTAGCTGCAGTTGGAACAATAAAATTTGGAAGACACTCAAGTTGCAGGTTCGGGGTCGGACAAAATGATTGTTCTATTTTGGCCTCGTCAATCTGTGGTATCTGCTGCTGACCCGCCGCAACGCCTAGTTGCCGGAAAAACACTCACAGTAGGAAACACAACAGCTGTATTCCGAACAACCGAGTGCGAGAGCATGAGTGCGTGCGAGTGCGAATGTACAACGGTCTCATGCTATTTATTGGAAGGATACCGTCGGAACTCGGTTCAATGCTGACGCACACGTCTGTCATGCTATTTATTGGAAGGATACCGTCTGAACTCGGTTCAATGCTGACGCACACGTCTGGCTTTGGTACGAGGCTGTGACCTGCTGCACATTTTCGGGGCGTTGTCTGACCTTGATCAACGCGACCCTCGCTCTCTAGGTTTGATACCAGGCTGTGACGCGCTGCATTTTGATGGAGTGACGTCTGTCTGGTCAACATCTATCGGAGCTGAGATTCTCGCTAGATTTTGGGCATTCAGTGATTTCCTTCAGGAAGCTGACCTTTTTGATACCTCTCCCTTTTGGCAGTTCAACATAAGATTTTCGACGCGGATCAAGTTGTAGGGGTTCCGCCTTTTTTATGATGTCGGTTGCAGCAATGAATCTGTCTTGGGCGGTACGTGCGAGGCAGCGGCCATATGTGCTGGTCTTGGGAGATCAAGGGTTTCATACAGTAGGTTGAGGTCTATTAACTGTTCTTCCGCTTATGGGATCTGACACTCAGTCGGCCGTAATTGATGAACATGTCGTTTCCATATCAATGATCCCACCTGGACGCTGTAAATTACCTGACCGATTCTTTCGGGGACGACTCCAACTTTCCATCTTCGGTACTCGTGGCGATAGTCCATGACAAGCACACGGTTGCCAGACCGGAATATAGGCTTCACCCCTTAGGCGATTGCAAACACGTGAATGTTGGTAGGATAGCGTCATGGGTAAGTCCCAACCGCCTGTTCATTATAACCTCTGCTGGAGAGCGACCGTCCGGATACTCTGGATTAGGGCTTGCTCCATAATTCAGCAGGCACTTCTGCCTCCGCCAACGCACGTTCAAAGGTGTCAACGAACCGTTGGATTGTGGATAGAATGGTAGAGAAGCAATAATAATAATAATATTTATTCCCAACTAGTGGGAAGCATACCGTCGGGCATGATCATAGTATTACAGTCAGAATAAAGGCAAAACTGGTGGGGTTTGTGATAAATTGGAGTTTCCTGGAAAGAGGAAAGTGACGTAAACAGTAAACATTAATGAAGTAGAGTTCATTACACCTGAGGTGGCATGGGTAGGGATCCAAAATTACAAGGTTTCTTTATGTCCAATGGAGAACATATCAGATGGCACGACCGCTTGCCATTCGCATAATGAGATTTAGTTCTCAAGATCTGCGGCATTTTCAGACTTGCCACTTCACCATTCGCATAGATTTAGTTCTCAAGATCTGCGGCATTTTCAGACTTGCCACTTCATAGTGTAGAAATTGTATGTATAATGAATACGCTCGCTCCTTACTGAAACTCCTTTACTATGGCGATGTGTTTAAGTGAACTAAATCTCCAGGTGAATAAACACCGCCGACTTTGGGTACGTTACTGTAACGCATTTGAAACTCGAATGTATCTGCTTTCCCGTTCCTCATATGACCTTATACGTGCCCCTCCCTTTCTCTCTTCCCCCATTGCAGGTACCGCGGACGAATCACCACGGGCCCTGGACAGGGAAGAGTACCCCGCTTGTACACCCCCCTAACTGACCTTGACCCGCCCCTGTACACCCCCCGCTTCCGGTTTCGGTTTCGCTCAATACACGTGTGTCGTTACCACACTGTCGATGATACAGACAGCTGAACGATCTTAACTGACGCACATCAATAACACGCGGCTAAAACATGCGATTAAAACAAATCGCAAAATAATTAAGGCAGATGAGGGTGGTTTTCAGTCCACGCATATATGCAAAGAAGTGCAAAATTTTGAAGTTAAAGTTTTCATTTCCCCGCAGGGGTTTTACAGAAAAATCTATTGTGCTTCTAGCCGCTGGCGATGGCACGAGATCTGAACGTCAGGGTTTAAAAGTGGCGGGCAAAGAAAATAATACAAGTGAGGGCATAACAAAGAGCTTCCAGACTGGAACGTGAGAAACAAAAAAAACTTCAAACTACAGGAAGTGTAGGGTCGGAATAATGAATATGGAGATGCAGCAGAGCTGCCACGACATGGCAGGCCGGTTTGAACTAAAGGTC
>NW_008751924.1:471906-476540 GCF_000715545.1 Opisthorchis viverrini | reverse complement strand
AGCATAATTAGAATTGGTAGGTGAGTAAGTCGTGCAGTGATTTGGGGAAGAAATACCTAATTTTGATTTGGTTTTTGCCAGTGGAGTTTGGACGAGAACAATAGACGCTAGACAGAGTTTATAGAGTAGTCCGGTGCAGGAACTAGACTAGTACGAGGTGTAAGTTTGTACGGGGAAAAGGATAAAAAGAAAACAACCAGGCCAGTAACGCTGAATATTTAGATCAAGTTGGCATTTAGTCCTTGGTTAGCTTAAAGCGGGTCAAGAGGATGGGAAGAAATGATAACAAGATCCTTTACTTGCCTATTAACTGTAACGTCGCTTGACTCATATGCGTACTGGACCTGATTCGTAGGGGAGGTCAGAGGGTAGTTGAGTATTAAGTAAGGCGGCAGCAGTTTCACAGGTAAGGAATTTGTCTACAGACTGAGAAAAAGCATGGTTATGCGTGATGCTTCGCAGCTGCTCAGGAAGGCTGTTCCAGATGCGAGCGTAATAAACTAGAAAGAAGTAGT
The DNA here is from genome assembly GCF_000715545.1 of Opisthorchis viverrini. Taxonomy (NCBI): domain Eukaryota; kingdom Metazoa; phylum Platyhelminthes; class Trematoda; order Opisthorchiida; family Opisthorchiidae; genus Opisthorchis; species Opisthorchis viverrini. Next base: position 476,025 of record NW_008751924.1, on the reverse strand, counting down.
GGCGTAGATTTGTGCGGGCTGGGGGACATACTAAGAGATTGCAGGAGTTTCGGAGCCTGTAGCGAGGTTCTGAGTTTACGTTTGGTCTAGCCTCTGCTATGAAGGCATTTTTGTGCAGCAGGCGGCGTAGGGGAGTTAGATTTATCTGAAACCGTCTGAGCCATAGTGGCTCGAGGCCAGGGGTTTGGCAGCGAGGGCGGTAAGAAAGAGGGTTTGACCGAGGGAACAGCTTTTTCGTGAATGAGCGTTGGACTGTTTCAAGTGCGAGCCCACAACTTGGGGTATAAAAGGAGGAGAACACAAACAGAATTCGACGATTGGCCGTACGCGTAGCTTATAACATGTGTGATGTTTGAAAGAATTTACTAAACTGATGGGATGTAAACTGAGGACCGTTGTCGGACACGATAGCTTCCGGGATACCGAATATTGAAAACAAACGCCATAGTTTAGTGGGGATGTAAAGGACCGTTGTCGGACACGATAGCTTACGGGATACCGAATATTGTAAACAAACGCCATAGTTTGGTGATGGTTGCCATCTTTGTTTTCTCAGACAAAAGAAGGCCTCCAGACCACGTACTGAATGCATCGGCAACGATGAGGAAGCTTTGTCCGTTGATTGGTCCGGCAAAGTCAACATGGATGCGCGACCATGGTTTTTCTCACCGTGGCCAAGGCTGTGGCGACTGTCAGTTGGCTAATTTCTGGGCAGCTGCGCAAGACAAACAACTCCGACATAACTGCTCAATGTGCTCATCCATACCGGGCCAGTAGACATCGCTGCGAGTAAGGGCCTTCATGCGGCTTAGCCATGGATGTCCACTGTGGAACTGTGCTAGGACCCGCAGACGAAGTTCGGTGGGAATGACAATTCGGTCACCAAAGACAAGACAGCCATTGGCAATAGATAATGAACTCCGTTGCTGAAAAAGTTTCCGGAGTTCCCTTATGGACTAGTTGATGACAAGGTTGATTGGTGGCACTGCATTGCCTTTTGCAATATGCTGTCATTTTTGGCGGCATCTCGGACCACGTCAAAAGTCACGGGTAGTTGGTTCGTGGTCTCCAACACCACAGCGCGGACTTCCGGTTCGACGGCAACGGTCGCCTTGACGATGTCTTCTGGTTCCATTTCATGGGAAGGCCCGATGGCGCATCGGCCTGCCCCATTTTCTCGGTTAGAGCATACTTTATAGCAAAGTTGTAGCCGAGCAAAATCGTGTCCCATCGTTGTAGGTGGTTGGCTATGTATACCAAAATATCTTTCTTGGAACCGATTATAGCCAGCAGTGGCTTGTTATCCATCACAAGCGTGAATTGTCGACCGTAAAGCATTTTATGGAACTTTTTCACCCCCAAAATGATGGTTAGTGCTTCTTTCCCAATTTGACCGTAATTCCGTTCAGCTGGAGCCAGCGACCTTGCGGCATGAGCGATCGCCTTTTGCGTACCATCAGGGAATATGTGAGCAATGACTGCACCAACTCCACGGTTTGATGCGTCAGTTGTGGGAACGATTGGCAGTTGGAAGTTGAAGTGCGTGAGTGGAAGTTCAGACTGCAACAGCCTCTTCACTCCTTCGAATGCAAGCTGACAGTCACGTGACCAATCCCACCGACATCCTTTGGTCAAAAGTTGGTTGAAAGGTTCGCGCAAGCGATGCATAACTGGCAGAAAGGCGCTACAGAAAAACTTCAGTTCAGCAACATTCGATGGTGGGGGCATTCTAACAATTGGGTCAAGATTAGACGGGTCGGGTCGACGGCAGCTTTTGTCGATAACAAAACCAAGGTATTTCACAGAAGTAAGCAGGAATTCATTTGTCTTTCCTTAGCCGGAGCCCGTAGTTATTTATCCACTGAAGGACAGCGTCCACTCGAGACAGGAAGTCTTCTTCGGTGGCCCCAACGGTGATGATGTCGTCAAGGCATGCGGCAACTCCGGTCATATCACACAGCATCGTGTACATAATCTGCGGGAAGATGGATGGCGCAGTTTTTACTCTGAATGGAAATAGAGTGTACTTGAATAGGCCACGATGCGTAATGGTCGTCAGAAGAGGTCCAGATTCCTCTGCGACTTCGGCTTGCAGGTAGGCTTCTGAAAGATCCGGCTTTGCAGAATACGCGCCATCGTTAATCGTGGCAAAAATATCATCCGGTGACGGCAATGGATAGCGATCACTGTACAAGGCATCATTCAAACCTGTAGAGTACGTACGGCACCCTATGGCTTTTTGACAACCACGATTGGTGCAGCCCATTAGGAGTAACTCACCGGATTCATGCATCTCCAAAGCGTTTAAGTTCAGCGTCAATGATTGGTAGAACCGCGTCTGGTACCGGCCTTTTAGGTCTGTAAACTGGCTGGACTTCTTGGAGCAGACGAAGCACCACTTATGCTTTTGAGCAAAATCCAAGACCTTCGCTGAAAACGTCTTCATGTTTCTATCGTAGTCGTAGGATCTCGGCATCGACTGGGTTACTCGCCCCAAACACTCAAAATTTGGGTTGGTTTTGATATGCATAAGATGTCAATTGACATTGTTGAAAGATGCAAGCGATCAATCCAGTCTAGGCCGAGGAGATTGAGCTCACAAGCAGCAAGATATACAATACCACAATCACAGTGAACTGCTACCTCTATCTCACAATTAAATTCACTAAGTAGTTTAGGCTATCCTCAAAACACGGCAAACCATCCGGAGTAACGGATAAGCTTCCGCGGCGACAGTAAAAAGTATGAAATCGGCGTCGTTCTTGCTGCATCCAGCCACGTCGCAGTGCAGAAAAAATGGGAACAATATATCTTTTGGTATCGGTAACAAGCGCATCCCGCTTGACTGATAATGGTTGAATCAACAATCTGAACTGTTTGAATCAGAGTCGCAAAATAGAGTTCTTGACAAGAAACCTGCATGAGGAATCCTTCTTGCGCTACGGTGAACAATTGTATAGGTATACGAACTCAGTCCAATAATCCACCGTTGCACCATAGCGGCAGATGACTTCGCCAGATACTTCGTTGGATGATACAAGAACTTCAAAGCCTCTTAATCAGTAGTAATGACGAAGTTTGACCCAAAAAGATACTTATGGAGGCGTCTGACAGCCCAGTATACCGTAAGTGCTTCTCGTTGAGTCTGGGAATATCCGCGTTCGGCTTTTGAACGTCGACGGGAAACGCAGGTCACTGGTTTACCGCACTGTTCAAGCATTGCTCCTATTCCAGTGGGAGAAGCGTTAGTAATGATCGTAGAATAATGTTTGGCGGAAAATGGCTTCAAAACAGATGAAGTTTGAAGACAACCAATCAGTACACGCGACGTCTTTTCATGGTTGGAGGACCAAGAAAATTGATTGGCAGATACGACATCAAACAGGCAACTTGGATGTTTGGCGAAATTAGGAATGAAACGGGAGGAATACTGAAGTGCTCCAAGAAGTGCACGCAGTTCTTATAGATTGGTTGGTGATGGCGCATTTAATTAAGGGGATAGACGGCTTGTATCAGGATTAAAGCCGCTGCCATCCAAAACGAAGCCAAGGGATGAAAATGATGGAATACTAAAAGTGCATTTGTTAGGGTGAATAGCTACATTGAACTCAGAGAATCGCTTCGGTAAAGACAACATTGTCATGTGTAGCTTTGTCAGCAGCGTGCAATATGGCGTCACCTTGGTACGTCTCAACACCCTCCAAATCTTTTGCAATAGTATTCATAACTTGCTGAGATACGTTCAGACCAAAGGGAAGAAAATTGTATGGGAACAACCCAAAGGGTGTGTCGATCACGGTAAGGTTACTAGAGGCTTCGTCCAGAGGCTTTTGAAGATAGGCATCTTTTAGATCGATTTTTGAAAACACACTTGAACCTGATAAGCGATACAGTACATCTTCTCGCTCTTCCGTGGTGCATGTACGTTGTAGTAGCTGCGTATTTAGCGTAAGCCGGTGGTCACCACAAATTCTCGGAGTAATGTCATCAGCCCTCAGTGGGGTAACTATCGGAGTTGCCTAATTTGATGACTCGACAGAAGTCAGTATTCCTTTCGCACACATTGAAGTTAATGCTTGATGAACAGGCTCGCGTAAGCCAAATGGAATAATCCGTCTC
>NW_008751924.1:469843-471808 GCF_000715545.1 Opisthorchis viverrini | reverse complement strand
TACATCTTCTGGCTCTTCCGTGGTGCATGTACGTTGTAGTAGCCGCGTATTCAGCGTAAGCCGGTAGTCACCACAAATTCTCGGAGTAATACCATCAGCCTTCAGTGGGGTAAATATTGAAGTTGCCCAATTCTATGATTCGATAGGAGTCAGAATTCCTTTCGCACGAATTTAATGCTTGACGGACAGGCTCACGTAAGCCAAAAGGAATAATTCGTCTCTTAGGTAAAATAGGCTCTCATGTAACTTCAAATCTCACCTTGGGTATTCGCATGCCACCTGTAGCCTTAGAACAGTTAAGAATCAGTTGTTTGAGTTCATTCTCATTCCCAGTAGTCAGTAAGGTGATACTAGTTCGCAGTGAGCGGAGAACTTTGAGTCCGATAATCGATGGCCCCGAGGTTGTAACCAAAAAACTACAATCGATAGAGGCACCTTGGGGTAATCTCACAGGGATCGTGCAACTACCAACTAGAGGTACAGAATGTCCAGTGGTATCGCGAATGTCAACATCTGCAGGCACTATCAGGGCACTGAGGTAGAATGCAGTTAGATCAAATTGTGGAGTAATGGACTCAACACTACCAGTATCAACAATAAAGTGATGTTTTTGGCCAGAAGCGGATATCAAAGTTTTTTTTAAAAAAATGTGACGAATTTTGGGACAAAACAGATAAAGAAAGAGTAGAGATGTCTTCAAATAGTAGTTTCACGTCAGTATTTGGGTCAAGAGTTAAGTGACACACTTTTCTGGACTCACAGATAAGTTGAATGTGTCCCGTTTTACCGCAGATAAAACACTTCGCTCGCCTGTCAGGGCATGAATATCTGGAATGGTTTCGTCCACAGGATTCACATTTCCCAAAGCTTTGAACCATCGGATTAGAGTTATGCTCTGTGAAGTGGCGTATTGGTGGATTTTGGGCACGAGAATTTGTTCGAGGTTTGAATTGGTTGTTCGTCTGCATCCTTGAATTATTTCCTTTGGAATAATTTAACAACACTGCTTCCTCAGGCTTCGTGACATGCTTCACATCTTCATACTGCTCACATATTTTCCGAATGGTTTGAAATTTCTGATCAGGACAGAGCAGCAACTTCTGCTGTGATTCGGACAGCTGAATGCCAGCAATGAGCCTATCACGCAGTTGGTCTTCCAATTGGGTACCGTAGTCACATTTGGCTGCCTGTGTCTGCAGCTGCAATACGAAATCACGAAGAGACTGAGAATGGGAGCGGATCAACATATTGAAACTAGCTCTTTCGGCTGCTACGAAGTTAACCGGTTTGAAACGCTGAAGAACATTTTTCTTCAATGCAGGAGATTCAGGATAAACTAAATTCCTGATCAGCGTATACACTTTGCCAACGAAATGTAGGAAATTTTCCGTGAGTTTCTTATCATCCATATCAGATTTTGTGAGACACCATACGTCGAACCGTTCCAAATAATCTTCTACGTCTCGTGCAGTTGAATTAACATTTATTGGTTTCATTTCAGCAGGTATGATGAATTGTTCCCATCGCGACGCCAAAATGTGAGAATTAAGTTTCGCACGTATATCAGAATAACCAGACGAACTAGAAGTTCAGAACTCAGTGCAGCATAACAAGTAGAACGTATTTATTCGAATTGGCGTATATGTACAGCATATGGAATAGTAAAACAGAAGAATAATGAATAGGGTATGTTCATCACAAATCGCCAAACCAGTGACCGTCTCTACTTTTGCTAAAATTCAAACCGATATGAATTCTTTATCCCTCTGGCCCTCTAACTCCTGTCCTCCTTTCGCCGTTCCGCAATGTCAAGCCCTCTTACTCTGATTCCAGATTCCTCCTGGGGTACTTATTCTTAGTGGACTATAGATTCGTACTCTTCCTGAAATGAAAGACCTAGACCTTAGATATTTCTGTGCGTTTAGTTTCAGCTAAAATGCATGACGTAGAGCGGCTAAAGCCCAC
>NW_008751924.1:460430-468657 GCF_000715545.1 Opisthorchis viverrini | reverse complement strand
CAATCGATAGAGGCACCTTGGGGTAATCTCACAGGGATCGTGCAACTACCAACTAGAGGTACAGAATGTCCAGTGGTATCGCGAATGTCAACATCTGCAGGCACTATCAGGGCACTGAGGTAGAATGCAGTTAGATCAAATTGTGGAGTAATGGACTCAACACTACCAGTATCAACAATAAAGTGATGTTTTTGGCCAGAAGCGGATATCAAAGTTTTTTTTAAAAAAATGTGACGAATTTTGGGACAAAACAGATAAAGAAAGAGTAGAGATGTCTTCAAATAGTAGTTTCACGTCAGTATTTGGGTCAAGAGTTAAGTGACACACTTTTCTGGACTCACAGATAAGTTGAATGTGTCCCGTTTTACCGCAGATAAAACACTTCGCTCGCCTGTCAGGGCATGAATATCTGGAATGGTTTCGTCCACAGGATTCACATTTCCCAAAGCTTTGAACCATCGGATTAGAGTTATGCTCTGTGAAGTGGCGTATTGGTGGATTTTGGGCACGAGAATTTGTTCGAGGTTTGAATTGGTTGTTCGTCTGCATCCTTGAATTATTTCCTTTGGAATAATTTAACAACACTGCTTCCTCAGGCTTCGTGACATGCTTCACATCTTCATACTGCTCACATATTTTCCGAATGGTTTGAAATTTCTGATCAGGACAGAGCAGCAACTTCTGCTGTGATTCGGACAGCTGAATGCCAGCAATGAGCCTATCACGCAGTTGGTCTTCCAATTGGGTACCGTAGTCACATTTGGCTGCCTGTGTCTGCAGCTGCAATACGAAATCACGAAGAGACTGAGAATGGGAGCGGATCAACATATTGAAACTAGCTCTTTCGGCTGCTACGAAGTTAACCGGTTTGAAACGCTGAAGAACATTTTTCTTCAATGCAGGAGATTCAGGATAAACTAAATTCCTGATCAGCGTATACACTTTGCCAACGAAATGTAGGAAATTTTCCGTGAGTTTCTTATCATCCATATCAGATTTTGTGAGACACCATACGTCGAACCGTTCCAAATAATCTTCTACGTCTCGTGCAGTTGAATTAACATTTATTGGTTTCATTTCAGCAGGTATGATGAATTGTTCCCATCGCGACGCCAAAATGTGAGAATTAAGTTTCGCACGTATATCAGAATAACCAGACGAACTAGAAGTTCAGAACTCAGTGCAGCATAACAAGTAGAACGTATTTATTCGAATTGGCGTATATGTACAGCATATGGAATAGTAAAACAGAAGAATAATGAATAGGGTATGTTCATCACAAATCGCCAAACCAGTGACCGTCTCTACTTTTGCTAAAATTCAAACCGATATGAATTCTTTATCCCTCTGGCTGCTACGAAGTTATGTCAAGCCCTCTTACTCTGATTCCAGATTCCTCCTGGGATACTTATTCTTAGTGGACTATAGATTCGTACTCTTCCTGAAATGAAAGACCTAGACCTTAGATATTTCTGTGCGTTTAGTTTCGGCTAAAATGCATGATGTAGAGCGGCTAAAGCCCACAAGCAATATGCTTTCAGCCGCCAAACCTTCCACAGCAAAACATGTTTAATTGCCATTTTTCGGAAGTTTGTAACACCTTTTATTGAATTCATCCCTGAATTTACCTCGCAGTATTCACAAGAATGCCGGACTGCTGTGCAGAATGTGCAGCGTTCGTTTCCGGCGTCATCCACACTGCCGTATTGCCTTCGCTGTTCGCCACTTGGGTTGGTTCTTTTACGGCTAGGGCGCATTAGGTTGAACCTAGGCTTTCTGCATCGCCTAACCTACCGACGGGCTTACATAGCTGACTGTTTCCCTTATTCACAAGCGGACTGCTGTGCAGAATGTGCAGCGTTCGTTTCCGGCGTCATCCACACTGCCGTATTGCCTTCGCTGTTCGCCACTTGGGTTGGTTCTTTTACGGCTAGGGCGCATTAGGTTGAACCTAGGCTTTCTGCATCGCCTAACCTACCGACGGGCTTACATAGCTGACTGTTTCCCTAAATTTTCTTCCTGCCCTTCCTACAGTATACGCAACTCGGGACTTTTACTCCCATTTTCGACCCGTCAAACCGTCTTTAGACAAAACTTCTTCTGCCTGTATTCCAAACTAGGGAACAAGCTTCCCTCCAATATTTGAACTGCATCATTTCATGTGGACTTTCGAAAGACCGTCGATTGTTTACTTTCTGTTGAGGGAGCCGAGCGTCTTTTCGTGCCACAGCTTACACTAGACACTTTCTTTGAAACAGATCCTAAGCACTTCTAATATGCGCTCTCAGTCCAACTGTCATATTACTGTGCTTCAGCATGTATACTCACCAGCTTGAACCCTCTGCCGCATCTACTACCATTTTAACACTATGATCCAATTATCTGGTTCACACGAATGCAAGCTCTGTTCGCCCTTCATGGCATCACTCGAGAGCAAACTATGTCTGTATTGTATGCTATGTATGTTCTGAATGTGCTTCCCTTAGAAATAGCAGCTGACTTCTACGATACCATCAGAGCTCCCGACGACACCGGACCTTAAACAACGTTATGTAATAAGACCATTAAACGATTTAGTTTGTCAGAACATGAAAGTCTTGAACAGATACTAAACGAAGAATCCATCGATGACTCTATCTCTTACTTGTTACACCGCCCCTATACCACCATAGGGGACCGCAAACTTGACGAAGTTTTCAATCAATTGGAAAAAGTTTGGAACCGATTGAGAAGTCATCGTTTCACAAGGGCTTGGTAAACAATCGTTAAATTTTATTCGGCAACGTTTCGCTTCTGACACAAAAGCTTCATCAGGTCAAGTGAGCAGGTCACCAAGTTGGCCAGGTTTAAAGGTAGACTGGGAACCAATCGGCAAGTCCTCTTAAGCTTATCACACTAAATCAGTGTTGAGTGTCAATTAACGGCTCTTTTCGGTTAGTTTGGTTGTCAAAATCTTGATTTGATAGGTTGGAGGAGTTTCAATTTAGTTCCGATCGGCTCTTATCTCTTAATCTTCCAGTTCATGGTGCTTCAATTGATGATTCACATCGGATGCCACTGGTAGGTTTACCTAGGTCTTTGTGGGGTTGTGAGTGCTGCAACAATTTACTTGGGGGGGGGGAGTGAGGTCATTTGGGATTCAGATGATGACTACTGCTCCTTCTGATGACCGCACGCCAACACGTGTCAGCCCGACTGATCCAAAACCGTTCTCCACACGCTCGCTAGTTCTTACTTACTGGTTGATTCCCTGTCCACCTTAAAACCTGGCCAACTTGGTGACCTGCTCACTTGACCTGATGAAGCTTTTGTGTCAAAAGCGAAAAGTTGCCAAATAAAATTTAACAATTGTTTACCAACCCCTTCTGAAACGATGACGAAGTTTCGCTTAAACAGCTTTCTCTTAAATGTTTAGTCGGACATGGACAAACCATTCTTGAGTCCGATTCCGATAGCGTCCCTCTAGCTGAACTGGCTAGAATTATGGACAAAATACTCGAATATCAGCCTTGCTCCACTATTGCATCCTCCGTAGAGACACCGAATTTCGTATCTGCACCTCATTAACATTTCGACAATTTAGCAGACCAGGTAGCAGCTATTCGCTCATTTCGAACATACCCCAATTGTCGCCCACGCTTGGTTTCACATTCACCCACCAATGGAAATGGCTATTGCTGATGTCATAGCAAGCTCAGTCGCCACGCGCGCAAATATTCCCAACCATGTTCTTTCCGCTCATCTTTTCAAACATCTTCGGAAAACCCTCGAGCCGAAATATAGAGGCGAGTAAAGTTCAAGGCCCCACTCACACCACTCGCCGCCTCACAATATTCGATGAGACCTTAAATCTTGATTTCCTTCTAGACACTGGAGCGGACATCAGAATTTTTCCCCTCTCTGCCGATCACTCCAAACACACCCCATCTGCTTGTACGCTATCAACCACTGAAGATTCTGGTGATACGACTCATGGTTAGCGTACTCTAGGCCCGAATCTTGGATTGCGCCGCTCATTCTCATGGAATTTGATCATAATCGACGCTTAACACTTACCAATGGCGCCGATTTCCTCACTCGTTTCAATATTTCGGTGAACCTAAGACCGTAACGTCCTATTGATGATCACACCCGCCTGTCTGTCATCATCAGTCTACCCGAGCGTGCGTTCTCTATGCGGTGACTCACCTTATCACCAATGACTACTCGATTCCCCAAGTCAATCAAACCCAATTTTCATCAACTGAACCCAAGACATTCAGCATTCCATCACATTCATACTCGCGACCCACCTGTTTTTACACGTCCACGTCGCTTGGCTCCAGAAAAGTTACAGAGAGCCAAAGACGAATTTCAACACGTTTTACCTGGGAATCATCCGTTCTTCTCAAAATATCACTTCTTCATATGGTGTCGAAGGAAAGGTCTTCCGACTGGCGTCCTTGTACCGATTATTGAGTACTCAGCGATGCCACAATACCGGACCGTTACGCCATCCCAATCCTCCGCGATTTTTCATCTTTAAAATGCTGTACTATATTTTCACGCATTAACATTCTCCGCGCTTATCACAGCATCACTACATCCTCACTCGCGGCCTTCCGGTTTTTACACGTTCAAATCTTTTGGCCACTGAAAGGTTACAGATTGCCAAAGGAGAATTACAGCACAGGTTTCAAATAGGCATCACCAGACCTTCTCAAAGCACGTGGACTTCACTTCTCCAGATGGTATCTAAGAAAACGTTAACAGACTGGCTGGCAGGCACTCAACAATGTGGCCATACCTGACGATTACCCCATCCCACACCTGCATGATTTTTCTTCTCCAATTGGATGCACTGTTTTACCATATTGACATTCTCCGCACTTATCACCATATCCCTATACGTCCAGAGGACGCTCATAAAACTGCTATTGCCACACCGTTCGAACTATTCGAACTCTTACGCATGTCTTTCGGCTTTCCTAATGCAGCCCAAGCCTTTCAGCGTTTCACATGACAGTTATTATCTGGTCTACCATATGTTTTCGTTTACCTGGAGGACATTTTGGTTGATAGTACTAGCACTGAACAACACACTGAACATTAACGTCTCTCGTTCACTCAACTACGCCATCATGGTGTTATTATCAACACTCAAAAGTGTATTTCTGGTTCATCTTCGTTAAACTTTCTTGCCCATACTATTGACGAAGACGGTACATCACCTGCTGATGATAATGTGATAATTATTCGTAATTCTCGTCTTCTTACTTCATTTAAGCAACTCAAAACTCTCTTGGAATTAGTTAACTTGTACCAACACTTCATTTCTAAATCTGCTTCCTTATTAGCACCACTCGCAAACCTTTCATCCGGTAGCCCCGAAAAATTTCCATTGACCGATTCAACCATATCTGTCCTTGAGAAAACCGAAGCTTCCCTAGTCGATTCTCTCAAATTATTTCACTTACAACCTAATTCCTTACTATTAGTCAACGTTGATTCTTCTAACCATGCCATAGGCGCAGTTTTGCGTCACACTATCAATAATGTGCATCAGTCACTTGAATTTTTCTCCCACAAACCATCACCGACGAATCATATTACAGTACACTTGGTAGAGAAGTGGTAGCTATCTATCTACCTATCGATTCGCCATTTCCGTTATCAACTTTTTCTTGTGTGCCGGAGGTGAACAATAACACAGTTGAGACATGTGCGTTTTTAATTTACTAACGTAAGTGGAGGAATCAGGGGTAGTTTGACTGTCTGAACGGAAAAAATGACCAGGTATTCGTGAGGTAGTGCTGTGGACTAGTTCTGCTAGCGAACAGTTTAAAGGTGAACGAAACATGGCGCGTAAATAAGGAGGTATCAGTGGTAGTTTATCAGACCAGTTGGTACAAAGGGGTCTTCACATGTCGGTAAAATCGTTCGAATAGGCCATCTGCTTGGGGGCGTTATCCCATGGTGCGAATGCGTGTGCATTCCAGAAGTTCCGTGAGGCGTTGAAATAAGTGGGACTCGAATTGGAAACCACGGTCGGCGGTTATAAATGAAGGAGCCCAAAAATTTGTAATCCCACCATTTATGAACGCTCGAACGATAGTCGTGGTAGGAATATCGCAAATGGGGATAGCTTAATGTCATTGTATAAAGCGATCAACACGTGTGACAAGATAGGAAGAACCGTTCGATATCGGTACTGCACTGGCTATATCTAGGTGAACATGGTCGAATCAGAAGTCTGGTTGGAAGAAAGTCACAATGGGTGGATGACTATACCGGATAATTTTAGAACGTTGACACCTTAGGCTATTTCGTATATCTTCGTTCACTGTCGGCCACACAAATTGCTGAAAAGTGAGTTTGACCGTTGAAGCTATACCCCAGAGACGTTATGTAAAGCATCGAAAACCTGGCGTCGTATTGAGAGCGGGGAAACTGATCTTGGGTATGGAGTAGATAAACTGCAGTCAATTGTGTCTGGTGCAACTTGTAGTGGCACCCGTTTGATATGTAACGAAGACTGTCGCTAGGTGGCGAAGTTCAGCGAATAGGGCAGAGATCTATTATTGGTTATGAGGAGAGTGAAGCTATTACTGGACGAGATAAAGTGTCAGCAATGATGTTAAGTTGTCCTGAAACGCGGCGCATTTCGTTGGTGAAATGAGATATATAATCAAGGTGACGTATTTCGCGGGGTAAATATTTATCAGACTTGGCAAGTAAGACTGATATTAACGGTTTATGATTTGTATAGATGGCGGAAATACCTATTAACAATAAGCAAAATGACACCTTGCTACATCCACGAGATCCTTTCTACGTAGGAGCATCTAACGTCCATGCTCTATGTCAAATTGGCAAACAGAAAACACTCGCTGAAACCTTATAACCCCTTAAAATCGATCTACACCGTGCCTCCGAAACGCTTATACAAGGCCCAAGCGTGATTATGAATCTCAGAACGCCAAAGATGACCTCAGCTTGCTCACATTTCTCCATCCGTGTGTCCAGTGATCCAGATGTCATGACTCGTGGAATATACGGTGTGGGAGTTGTACTCAGCCCCAGTTCGACTACAAGACGAGTGGATGTTGTCGAGATCGCTATTCACGATTGATGCCAGGAAATCCATTCGAGCAAGCAATGAGTACGAGGGCACGCACGAATCCCTCAAACGCCAAATACTGAGGGGCCTAGGGAAAGACCGAGAGCTCTGGTGGACATCGAAAGTTCGGGAGACGGAGAGGGATTTCGCTAATGGAAACAGCCGTGTGCTATACCAACTGATATGATCAACTGACCCTCGGAAAGTAACGGTCAGCGAGATCATAGATGTAAAAGGCGGTTCATTAATATTCTCGGAAAGATGGGCCAAACACTTTGAAGAACAGTTTAGCTGGCCTCATGCAACACACCTTGTGGAGGTAGTGCGAATGTAATGTAAACAATAATCACCCATAAGAAGAAGAAACCAAGTACTAAATATCGATACTGAAACTGGAGAAGGCACCGGAACCGGATGATATATCCATTCCTCTTCAGAGAGAACCTGGTGACCCATATAACAAATCTTACAGGTCTATATAGAGCGAAGAGGGGTTTGAAGAATGGGGCATATCGACAGTTACTCCTATCTTCAAGGAAAGACATCGCGTCTTCAGCCTGGTAGCTTCAACATCGAAGGTGCTCTCTGGTCTTATCCTTCGAAGGTTGACTGAACAGAGAAAGGTCCGTGGAAACCCATCTGGGTTCCGTCCTGCAAAAGGAGAGTCAATCATATTTCCAATCTCTTACAAATTCTGGAATAGCGAAGCTGCTTTCAGAGCACAACAATAGCTGTCTTCCTTGATTTGAAAGCTGTCGTTGGCTCTATGGACCGTCAGGCACTGGCAATGTCCGTGAAGGGAAGGTATCCCCTGCAAATTCCTGACCCCCCTTAAGGCGCTGCACGCCAACTCCAATGAACAATAAGTTCTCACCTGAATTCACCACATCATTTATGTCAAGCAAGGCTGTCGTCTTTCACTTTTCCTGCTCAACTTCGTCAGTAATACACTTACGGAAAATTCACTACCGGCTTCTAATGAGTGTGGGGTCAGTGCTCAGAGGGCGTCCACTCACAGGTATCGAGTACGCAGACGACAGCTCTTCTCGGATCTGTAATGCAGACAATAATAAATAATCTAAATAATTGCCCCTCATGGTTGGGCATGTGCTTCACACCTGCAAAGTG
>NW_008751924.1:455004-459963 GCF_000715545.1 Opisthorchis viverrini | reverse complement strand
GTGTGGGAGTTGTACTCAGCCCCAGTTCGACTACAAGACGAGTGGATGTTGTCGAGATCGCTATTCACGATTGATGCCAGGAAATCCATTCGAGCAAGCAATGAGTACGAGGGCACGCACGAATCCCTCAAACGCCAAATACTGAGGAGCCTAGGGAAAGACCGAGAGCTCTGGGGGACACTGTAAGTTCGGGAGACGGGGAGGGATTTCGCTAATGGAAACAGCCGTGTCCTATACCAACTGATATGATCAACTGACCCTCGGAAAGTAACGGTCAGCGAGATCATAGATGTAAAAGGCGGTTCATTAATATTCTCGGAAAGATGGGCCAAACACTTTGAAGAACAGTTTAGCTGGCCTCATGCAACACACCTTGTGGAGGTAGTGCGAATGTAATGTAAACAATAATCACCCATAAGAAGAAGAAACCAAGTACTAAATATCGATACTGAAACTGGAGAAGGCACCGGAACCGGATGATATATCCATTCCTCTTCAGAGAGAACCTGGTGACCCATATAACAAATCTTACAGGTCTATATAGAGCGAAGAGGTGTTTGAAGAATGGGGCATATCGACAGTTACTCCTATCTTCAAGGAAAGACATCGCGTCTTCAGCCTGGTAGCTTCAACATCGAAGGTGCTCTCTGGTCTTATCCTTCGAAGGTTGACTGAACAGAGAAAGGTCCGTGGAAACCCATCTGGGTTCCGTCCTGCAAAAGGAGAGTCAATCATATTTCCAATCTCTTACAAATTCTGGAATAGCGAAGCTGCTTTCAGAGCACAACAATAGCTGTCTTCCTTGATTTGAAAGCTGTCGTTGGCTCTATGGACCGTCAGGCACTGGCAATGTCCGTGAAGGGAAGGTATCCCCTGCAAATTCCTGACCCCCCTTAAGGCGCTGCACGCCAACTCCAATGAACAATAAGTTCTCACCTGAATTCACCACATCATTTATGTCAAGCAAGGCTGTCGTCTTTCACTTTTAGTGAACAATAAGCTCTCACCTGAATTCACCACATCATTTGTGTCAAGCAAGGCTGTCGTCTTTCACTTTTCCTGCTCAACTTCGTCAGTAATACACTTACGGAAAATTCACTACCGGCTTCTAATGAGTGTGGGGTCAGTGCTCAGAGGGCGTCCACTCACAGGTATCGAGTACGCAGACGACAGCTCTTCTCGGATCTGTAATGCAGACAATAATAAATAATCTAAATAATTGCCCCTCATGGTTGGGCATGTGCTTCACACCTGCAAAGTGCAAAATGCTGCTGCAAGACTGGGTGGGCTTGAACTCTAGCCTCATTCTTGTGGTTGAGCCGAGTGAGGTAGTAGACAAATTTGTCTACCTGGCCAGTTGTTTCAGAAAGATGATAATCCTATTTAAATTGGGAGGGCCAGAGCAGCTTTTGTGAGGTTGCGTAAGCTGTGACATAGGTGTGAAATAAGCTTTTTCGTCGACGGTCGAGTTTACAATGCTGCGGTGCACTCCATAATACTATACGGGTCAGAAACCTGGCCGGTGCGTGTCAAGGACGGCGAAAATCTCAGTGCTTGACCATCGTTGTCTTCGGATCATTGCCAGAGTCTCGTGAGAACACCGGATCAGTATTGCTGAAGCACCTCGATGGGTTTTCGAAATAAATAACTCGCCCATGACAGATGAAATAATCAAACTCCACAGTTTGGGCCGGCTTGATCGTGTGGTCTGTATGCTAGTTGACCGATTTCTTCGAAGAACTCATCGCACAAACGCGAGAAGGGTGGGAACGGGCCAGAGGATGTAAAACAATGACTGGGCAGCAACGTATGGAAGCCATTACCAGCAAACTCAGTTGCGCTGGTCATTCCCGTCTACTTGGATGGGGACCCTTAGACGAGCCACATCAATGGTCAGGGACATCGTCAGACATCGGTGAACGAAATTGTGGCAGCTAGAGCACTGTAGGGCCGGTGAATGAAATTGTGGCAGCTAGAGCACTGTAGGGCATATAGATGGTTCTTACAGATGATGGATTCGGAGAACAAGACATTTCACAAGCCCCATCAGCCTTCTACTAAAAAGCCACCCTAGAGGCTAGTCAACAGCATGGGTGAAGGATTGTGGCGCTAAATGCTACCAAGGCTCGAGCTGATTAGCCACATGCAGCTGACTGTTCAGCTACTGACAGAACGCAGGTTCGTGTGACCCTGGAAGGACGCAGTGGTGGTGAGTTTCAAGACAAAACAGGTTGATTCCACAAGAAATATGAAAGTTATATTTGAAACGCTATGGCCTATTCAGTATACACAAAACAATGAACTGCGGATTGTGCACACGGTGTCAGAGACCATTCACTTTACAAACAAACCCCATTTCTGGATCCCAGTCTTTGCAGTGGCTGGAAGTGATATTGTACATGTCACCACTGTTAGAGCATCATACCTGACCGTCTGAGGATCCAGCGGGCGAAAGATGAGCGGTTCGAAAAGTAAGACCTAGATGACGTAAAAGATCGTCTAAAGAAACATATCAATAAAAGTCAGTGTTCCTGCTGTCAGAGAAGTGGATACGACCGAAGGATATCATTAAATAACGGAACAAACAAACTACGTACAACGGGTATTCCATTATGCCGTTGGTTTCACATCTCCATAGCATCACAAGGATGATACCAGAAGCGTATCGATTGACAACAGCTACCGACATCATCATCTGCGACTCGCAAACCAGGATGAACCGAAGTCAAAAATCGACAAAGTGGAAGAAGGGACCAGAAGTTACAGTACTCAGAATTTGTCTGATACCATATGTGCCGTAATAAAACTTCGTTGGAGAACCGGACCATTTTTCTGATTCCTCGAGCTTACTTTTGCATAAAGCAACAAGACTAGAGTACAGAGTCTCAGACTTCTGTTTATCCAATGCACCATGGTACTGAAAACACTTGCCCTTCAGTTTGCCACCAAGGCAGTATTGGGGGACGATCAAAAGGTCACAGGGATGATCGACCACAGATTGCAATATTCCGTCATCATTGGCGATCAATTTGACCGAACATATGGTGTCAGCTATTTTCGACAACTTGGAATCCGGACATTCGTTTAGAAAGGCAACGTAAACAATCAGACCTTTTCCGATATTCACCTTGTCGGAACAACCGTGCTCAACCAATAACTCGGCGGATGTGCAGCACTGGAATAAAACCCGAGCACAGGCCATATGTAGCAGTCAAAATCCGTCCTGGTGAATGGGAAGCCGAGTGGAAACGCTGAAACACGAAACGAAATACACCATGATCACTGCATTCAAAGTTGATAATATGGATAATGTTAGGTCAGTCGGGGCTCACACAGCACAAATATCGTGGTAAGCATGCAAGTATTTGAAAATCCAGCCAACGCCAATTTTATAACCGCAGCAGCCGGTTCTTCTGATTGTCTCAAGGGGGATACAGGCTAAATAAGCACACCATGTGTACCCAAAATCCTGAGTAAAATTTCCATGAGCAGCCTTTCAATTCGGCTTCCGTACAGACACTTGCATCTGCACTATCCACAGACCATGAAAGGTCTTTTGATTGTAGTTATTTGGGAAGCAACTGAAAACTCTCAGAAAATCTATCTCCTACCAAACGATCATTGTCATTTGGAGAACAAGAGCAAAAAGAGACTGGCTCTAACAAGTGGGTCACTTGTATGACTAGAATCGGTGGGGCTTTTTTTAAACTGATGGCATAATTGCAGTGCAAGGGACCATAGTTTTGTGGGAGAGAAGTTGGGGGCGGAATTTTACAAACGTATCGTCCACCAGGGTCGGCCATCTCCAGCCAGACTTATGACTCTAGTTTGCTGGATGACTACCGATGCAAACTGATGGTAATTTCAAAGGTTACGTTTATTGGGAAACCATGCGGTCAAGGCAACATACGAATCAGAACATCCTTGTGAATACTGAAAACAAAACATAAAGACGAGAATCATATGTCCTTAGTAACCTCCCAACTTGAGTTCAAATTCACTTGGACGAAATGAACATCCTGCTGATACATTTACCGAAGGCATACTACTTAATAGTGGAACCCGTAGAAAGACAATACCGGATCACATCACCCGATGAAATAACATAAAATGCGAAGTCGATATTTTTACTCCACCTACGTTCAACACTGCTTCAGTATTTTGCTATTGAATTCATCAGCGTAATCCGAACGGTAATCGATATTCAAATCAGGTCCTAATACAAGCTATCTCAGAACATGCAGTTATTTAACAGGCGCCAAGATATTGATTCAAGGCCATGCAACAATAAATTATGTATTTCGTAAAGGTGGTCACAATGAGAACAACTTGTGTGCACAAAACTGGTCTACTTATCGAAGCTCTGCAAGCAGTTAATCAATCAGCGAGGCATAGTAGTCACTCACATGTGACTCCGTTAAGTTGGTCACTGGTGTTGGCATATACACAGTTTATTAGTTGAGAACAATTATTGACTGTTATGTATGCAAGTCAGGACTTTCTCCAGTCGAATCATCAGAATTAGGACCCAGTGCGGTTATCGCGTTGTTCGACAGTGGAATGCATAGCGCCCAATAAAGCAGTTCACACTCCCGATACTTTACTGTGTTCGACTTGCGTTCCGGATATTGGCAACTACCTATCAAGGAGGTGGACCGGGAGAAAACTGCGTTTACGGGACATCCAATATCAATTTAGACGAATGCCGTTTGGTTTGTCCGGGGCACCATTCACATTCCGGTGCTTGATGCTTCGTGTAACCAAGGGACTCCAGAATGTTGCCGTGTACGGAGACGATATCGTTGTGTACAGCAAATGGGTACCAGAGCACGTAGTTCACTTAAAGGCTGTGTTGGAGCGGATCCGGGAGGCTGGCCTGAGGATAAATGAAGCCAAGACACAGCTCGCTCGGAGTTCGGTGACACTGCTGGGGCATAAAGTGGGTCAGGGAGAAGTTAG